>NC_059358.1:31957744-32259411 GCF_019703515.2 Myxocyprinus asiaticus | reverse complement strand
AGGATATTTTCAATGTATTGTGTTATGTTACAGGTTTATAAATACATAACCATTCGTATATTGCAGTATATTTCATTTATATTTATAGATTAGATTATGTAATGGAGGTTTGTATGGAAATTATTTATTTATTTATTTATTTTTTTTCAAACAATGCAACACACACACACACACACACACACACACACACACAAACTATTCCAAAAACAATTTGTATTTTGCGGATTTACAATGCTGCTTCACCAGTTGTAGCCACTAGATGGCAGAATTGCTCTGAAAAAAGGATTCATCACTGGATTCCATTCAGACCACATTTTGTCATGTTCTGACAGCCTGCTGACTTTTAACAGAATGAGACAATTTCCTCATTGGCATGCTTTATATATCCATTACAAATTATGGATTTTTAGCCACTGGTGAAATTGGGATGTCATCTCAGTTTCTCCTGAAGATACATTATCTTGCTACTGCACATTGCTGTGCTTCTGGTGAAATTAATATAAATAAATGGGCTAAAATTATGGAAAGCTGCATTCAGCAGTTATTTTTTGTTGGCTTCTTTCATATGTAATCACTCCTGGAGATCTGAACTTGCCCCATTACATAATGGATCACACTACCCTTCTGAAAAAGACATGAATTTCCAGGCTTGTTTAAATTGGACAGTGCTGGCCTGGTGCTGGTTTATTAGGTGGGCTAGTACAGCCATGTTGTTCACCAACAAAACTTGGTTAAGCTGGTTGTCCAACATGATTTTTCTCATATATTTGACCAAGCCGGTCTTGCTGGTTAAACTTGCATCCCTGGAAACCAGCATCCAATATACAACATATGCTGGTGTACAAAGGTCTTTACAGTTATTTGTATAACAGAGATGATAGGGTCAATTCTGCTTTGCAAAGGCAAAACGTACAATGTACAGGCATTAACTATACAAAATCAAGTTATGACTAAAAACAAGTCACTTAGACTAAGATAACAGAAAAAGCCAAACCTATTTCAAGGAGCTTTTAGAGGTATCGATCTAATTCTGTTAGCCAGGTACAAACCACGTGGGCAGTACCCAGAACTACACAGCCTGCTTACGCATCGGAGATGACAGGTGGGGAAGTTTTTAACCAAATGCACTTCTCTAAAACACCTGGTATGAATACAGAGGTGGATTCAGTGTTTCCTGAGAACACGGATTGCCATTAGAGCCATAAATAGTGACTGGCTGAGATGTTTAATGCAAAAGGTCTGCGGACGGTTGCCCTTCGCTGAACATGGCATTAAGCCGTCTTCCAATACTGAAATACCCAAACACACAAGTTCACACACATGCAGCGGGCAGACATGGAGACAGGTGACAGAATGCCTCTGGCTGCCAGACTGCTCTGCTCAGGGCCAAGAGCGCTAAAATGGTTTCTGTAGTGACAAGACTAATCCCATCACTGTGCACAGGGCGAGGGAGTATTTAGCTTCCACACTCAGTAAGACAGGCTCCCCTCTGCTGAGCATATGAGACTCATATGTGTTATCCAGACATCACACCATATTTATTTAACAGAATGTGATTTCATGTTTTTCTTTTTTTTCTTTTTGTAAAAGTATGTCTGAGAGAATGAGAGGGCAGCAAATGCAGGGAAATAAACATTATCTCATACTTTATTATTTATGTCACATGGGTTGTGACTACTGCAGCGGGTCTGGAAAATTCCAGGACACTGGCTCTCTTACCTTGCTGAGGACGTAGATGGTGTCTCCCCTCTTAAAGGACAGCTCATCAGGGTGGTCACTGGTGCAATCCCACAACCCCTGGAAGTAGTTTGCATAGTCTGTGCTCTTGTTCACTGCTGCAGGGGGAAAATATAAAAGATAAAGTCACTTGTCACCAAAAAAATTGAGAAAAAGAAAGAAACTACTGATGAAGAATGGAAAAAAACTACAGATGAAGAAAGAAAGAAAGAAGTACTGACAAATAAGGAAAGAAATAAAGTAAATAATCTGACAAAAATAACTACTGACAAAGAAACTACTCACGAAGAAAAAAGAAAGTACTGACAAAGAAATAAAGAATGAACTGATGAAGAAAAGAGGAAATAAAGAAAGAAAAGAAAATATTTTTTGTACATATAAATGATGCGATCCAAAGTGCATTTGAACAGCGGTGAAACACTTTCTTATGTTGTGTTACATTCATATGAGCAGACAGAGAAGTAAGTTTGAAGTAAGTTTGGAGCAGAAGAAACAGAAATAAACCTTGTGTAAATTGTCAGCTTTATGCTAAGCTAAAATGCTATTTCTAGCCATTTTACGTCCACCTTACCACGTTAGATCATAATTTCTTTTTTTCTAGTAAGACCTTTGATATTAGGGCAAAAATCATATACTTGATAATATTTTTTTTTTGTATTGTTTTCCTGTAAAAATATCTAAAAATCCTTAAAACAAGATCAATTTGATTTATTTTGTTTTAGAAACAACACTGCATAAGATATTTAGGTTTTTCAGAGAATGTATTTTTAACATGTGTATTTTGTCTTACTGTACTGGCAGAGTTTTTAATAGTCAAAACAAGTGAAAAAATCTACCAGTGCTGAAGAAGTAATCCAAAGTATTTATAATACATTACTGACCTTGAGTAATCTAATGGAATACATTACAGATTACATTTTACAGCATGTATTCTCTAATCTGTAGTGGAATACATTTCAAAAAAGTAACCCTCCCAACCCTGTTTATAGGTTTGGTTCAAGTATTTCTCTTAAGTGGTTTGGTGTTAGTGTTTTTCTGGCTCAGAACTGTCCACTAGTGGGCAGCAGAGAGTACGTATGGCCAAGTTGTAGCTCATGTAATATAGCCTCTAATGAGGACTCCACATTAGAGCTGCATCATGCTGTAATGCATGCAATATAACAAGCTATATTTATTTAAAGTGACCATATTTTTCCTCTTTTGTGACGTCACAAATTTGTCCTTGAACATAACTAGATAATTATTCCTTGGATGCATTTAGCTTTTGGTGGATTTGCCATATTACTTTTAATTAACCTTGGGCTGAGTTACAAAGATTGTTCTTTCAGTTATTTCTTTCAATGTACCATATTAATTTTCTGTAAGGAAACTGATACATGTTTGATGAATTTTTCCATTAGATTTGCTTAGTTGTGCTCATGGGTGGTTTATATTACAGAAATATTTACTCTGTGCTGATTTAACCTAAAAACACAGTCAGGCCTAAAGATGTCAGACAAAACAGCACCTTGAGTGCCGTTCACATAAAAATACCCCTAAAAGTAAATATCTTGCAACAGACATTATTACTGGTAGATACCCAGGAATGCTGATTTGGCAGATTATTTTACTTATTTTCTAAATATAATCTTGCCCACTGCTATCTTAAAACAACCTGGCATCAGTGGTCCACCTTAAAAATAAATAAATAAATATTATAAAATGACAACATGCACTATTCAGTTAATTTCTAGCAATTGATCAAGGAAATTCATGTAATGATCTCGCTAAACTGGATCATGAAAGCTTTACAGGAAAACCTGTAGTTTCCCCACCATTATGGCTCTCTCTAGTTCTCTAGCTGGCCTCCTCCTCTGAGCATCTGTCACAAGATCCTGCCTCAGCCATCGCTGCTGTCAGCAGGACGTCCTGTGCTGTGAGCTTGGAGCAGAGGGCCATGGTGGGCCACAGTGCACCAATTGAGTCAGCTTCCTGCCAGTGCCTACCAACCCCTGCCCAGTGCCCATCACTCTGCAGGATACAAGTTTCCCCCACACATAGAAAGAAAAATCACTGCTGCCCAAAAACTGTTTAAAATAATAACTGTGACAATACCAAGAATATTTTTTTTAGTTATGAAATATTTTGTCCCACCAGTTACCCAAATTATTTTAAACTATATAATATAACTTGAATAAACGACACATTCAAGCTGCATAAAGCAAATGTAAACTTGAATGAAAAGGAAATTATAAGAAATCTCAACAAATGTGTGCTATGGACCAAGGCTCATGTAGACAGCTGATTCCTGTGGTGTAGACCAGTGGTTCTCAA
Source organism: Myxocyprinus asiaticus (assembly GCF_019703515.2). Lineage (NCBI taxonomy): Eukaryota > Metazoa > Chordata > Actinopteri > Cypriniformes > Catostomidae > Myxocyprinus > Myxocyprinus asiaticus. Next base: position 32,255,361 of record NC_059358.1, on the reverse strand, counting down.
CTGAATTTGCTTCAGGATCCAGATTTAATATTGAACATTAAGTGGCAACCCAACACAGTAACCAGAATTGTTTATCATGCTAGTAAAAGCAAAAACGAAGGAAAAAAAAATCCTTAATAATAAAATAATTTTGAGCAATAATCAAAATTACAACATAGAAAGATAATTTCATAAAGGTATAAAAAAAAAAAAATTTTAAAAAAAAATAGAATTGTGACTACCAGGAACATGGAACATATGCACATACATAATATTGTATTAGGCTGCTGAATATGATAAATGGAGAGCCATCAAGTGCATAAACATATTAGTGAGATTTCGGTCAATATAAACCATGTTTATCCTCATTGCAATTGAACCTGTATTTAATGTAATCAAGGTCATATTGTCTTTTTTCATATTTAATCTTACTCATGGCCTTTGGTGTCAACGACAAAAAACATAAGAAGTGTGTTCTCTAACCTTGTAAAAGTTAATAATCCATTTATTTAGCTATACTAACTATGCACAATCCTATGTTTAGATGCATTTAATTCAAAAATACTTTTAAAGCAAGTCAGTCCACTCGGCCGCCATCCTGGGAATTCTCCTGGGCAGCTATTTTCTATGGATACAAGTCCAAGCGGCACAACAGTTCAGCTCATATCTACTTGAATGGGGAAGACTGAAATTTCCAAAATGGTTTGTCAAGATTACATAAAATAACAAACTTAAAATCAGCAGTAAAATCTGACAACAATGATATTTTGGTAATTGTTCTTCTTTAACTCAGATCACGCAAAACAAAAACAAAAAAACGCTATTTTTCCAGACTGAGCAAGTTTATTCGCTGTATTACTGTCTGTACAGTTGAAGAGGAATGTTTATAAACGGTAACCCCCAACCCAAATCCCAAACCTAAACCCAACCAAAGTGGAGTAAAACTGTTAGAGGGAAAAATGCAACCTCCGAATAATGCTTGTAACGGATGATGTGAACGTGATTACTTCCTGGTTTCTACGCATTATCCGAACACGGATCTCCCACGCTGCTGATGCAACATGCTTCCGGTCGTGCAACAGGGGAAGGTAAACACACTGGATTCGATGAAAACATGTCTGATAGAAGATGCCACTTTTCAGTGAGTTGGCATAATGTGGCCGATCCTAGGGTACCGGAAGTATCAGAAACAACATGCCGATGCCCCATGTTGCTTTTTCAGGCTGGTCCAGCTAATGCGCATGCACGTTCTCCAGTTAACTGACAGGCGATGTCTGTGTCTAAAAGGTGATTGGCTCTTATCCACAGTTTTCCTGAGCAACCACTGGGCGGCGCCATTATGATTCTAAATGCCTGTTTTCTGTTTCTGGTCTCAAGATGCAATGTAAAAACTACCAAAACTAGAGATCCATATGGAGAACAACAACCATTTAAGTTTAAATTAGTGTAAACATGAATTTCAGGCTCAACTTGTGCTGTTGTTGGCTGTCATAACAACTCAAAGTAGTTAATGATATCAGCTAACCTCGGACCATCGCTTCATGGCATCTATACACTCAGTTGAGGCACTGTCAATAAAAAACGGTCATCTCGACTATGTGAAGTACCGGCACAATACAGCCACGTTTTTTGACAACTTTTACAAATGTAAAACCTTAAACATTACATTTCCTGCTAAGAATATTCGCCGATGTGAGTGCAAACACTGGAGACCGGAACTTGAGAACAGTCGAATCATGGAAAACTTCCGCATTCAGGAAAAGTAGATTGACCTGGATTGACTGAAATGATATCAAGACAAACATCAAAACTAGCTTTTGATCCATGCCATGTCACAGGAGAAGTGTATACAGGTCACAAGTCAGCGCAAATATCCCCAAATTTGACTTTGATGGACATTTAAAGATATTATTTCCACAATTTATCTCCGTACGCCGCTGAGTCTGATGTGTGATCCAACGAGTACACACGACCACTGGTACAGCACCGTAAACATCTCTCATTCAGAAGTTACACACATTTTTGTGTTGTTTTCTGGTCTGATTTGGTCAAAATATTACAAAACTTCTGTGATGATCCAAACTCTATGAATGTACAAGCTGCTTTAAACTCATTAAAAATACACAGAAAGCAACTGAGGCATGTTAGTGTATCTGACTAATATCTTTACATTCTAGTCTGGTGGTGTGAATAATGTCTGTGCCTTATAATGCCTTTTCTGTCCCTTATAAAGCCTGTGCCTTTTAATGTGTTGTTTATTGACTAACATTATTATATACACATTAAATATACAGTACAGTATAAGACTGTTTAATGACATTATAGTGACTTTTGATTTATTACAATATGTTAAAGTTATGATATACCTTTATACAGTCTGGGTGTTACAAATTTAACATCGTCCTAAGTGCATTTCCAGTTTAATTGATTCCGACTCAATTATGTTATGAATATAATTGACATGTGTACAGATAACTGACATGTCTGAATAAATGAGCAAAAACAAACAAGTGTTTCATCACTGCTCTCCCCCGAATCTCTGCTTGACTTTAGCAAAATGAAGCAGTGTCACTTAAAATATATTTTTTGACCTTTTTTGAAAGAAAAGTAACATTATGCCTCTGGCAAGTAAACAGCAGTATCACTTTTTCTTGATTTATAAACAGAAACAAAACAAAAAAATCTAGCTTTTGTCACATCCCACAGCGCCGCATACTGAAAAGTATATGGAATTTTGGTCAAAAACATGGCGGCGCGGTCATACAGTGACGTCACAAGAAACAGGTCAATACAAGGTGGGACTTCCTTTTCTACACCTGCCATATTTGGTGTTCCAATTACTCCCATTAATTATAATAGAAGTTGTCCGTCTCAGGCTAAACAGTGTCTGATTTTATTAGAATTGAGCATTGTTTTTTCCCCTGCTGTCCTTAGCCCTTTTAGAACAGAAATGGGTCACAACCAACAGCTGAGAATCACTGATCTAGACAACCTTTCCCCTGCTGTAATCATTATTACTTCAATATTACTTATTACTTAATCTAAACTTCCACATCCAAATGTACCTCCAAAATCCCTTCCATTTCCTTATTTCACCCTACACCAACTCTTTTTGTTGTAATTTAAAAATCCACTCCCATTCGTTGTCCCCCCACCCCCACCCCCACAATCCTTGTCTTTTTAAAGATTAAAAAAAAAGTTACTGAGACAAATCATAGCCACATAGGCAGATCTTGGAGTCTATCTGATGTTAAGGGACTGCAAGGGCAGGTAGGGGATGACCTAGTGGTAATTACCTGTAACTGGGGTGGATGGTGGTGGGGGTTTGTTGGCCAGGGTTACTAGTGCTTTAGGCGGCTGGGGTACATCTTCTTCTGAGAGGGAGAGAATAGATGTTCCAGTTACGGCAATGGGAAATATCCCAACATTTCCATTTTCTATTGCCATTTTCCACCAGATCCATAGGAGGATCCTCCACAAAAGATTTTTACATGAACATTCATCTTTATCAAAACAAAATCAATAAATCAAATTCAATCAATCAGATGGACAAATAAATGAACAAATATGAAGTATAGTGGCAAACCAGGGAGTTCTTCATAGATGTCATCATCGATAGCAGCACCCATGGGTGATGAGGTCACAGTCTTGGATGATGAGCTCATTGCCAAGCAGTCATCATACTCCTCTTCATCTTCAGGAATGATTCCATCCATGTCTGAGTAGGAAAACAAATACCTATAACATGATGTATTTGTGTGAAAACTGACCCTTGCTGAGCCAAGTTAGGAAGCAACAGAATGGGCAGTGTTATTTGGATGTGCAGTCTTACCTTTGATCAAAAAGTGAATTTGCTCCACCCAATCTTTAGCATCTTTCTCAGAGGCAGCACAAAACTGTAGAAATGGAGCATAATAGGGGAAAAAAAGAAAAGGAAATCGATAAAACAGACAGAAAGAGTGAGAAATGAAACAGAGGGAGAGAGAGATAACCCTTTGGAATATCAAACAAGTTATATTTATTTTAAAGAAACATTGCACAAACACACAACATTTCACAAAAAGTAGTTTGTTACGTTTTTAAATGATATAACAATAGATTAAGACAAAAAGAATTTGGACACTTTCTGGTTGTCAAACTTTGTGGAACATGTCCATAGTTAATGTGAGAACTACACCTGTGATTACTCTGCTAGGACACCTGTGGGAACTTAGGGAACTGACTTCTTACTGTACATCCCCTAAAAATTCCCTTGACACCAGCTGGCTAAAAGCAATTGATAACTGGCTAAGAAAAGTGATTGAAAAGCAATTGAAAATTATCTGAGAAAAGGTATATACTGTGCCTGCGGCCGAATCACAGCAGTGCTGATGTAGGGCCATATCGCACTCTTGCTAGTGTGATATTGCTTAAATATATATATTTATATATATAATTCATATACTGTATATATTAGGGCTGGGAAATTTTGCGCGTTAATTTCAGTGATTAATATTTTTTGTTTACCGCATTAAAAATTGCATTAATTTTTTGAATTATGGCATAATAAACACAGAAGCGGATTTACTGTACGGAAAATAGAGACCTCACCCGCAAGTGGTGAACCTGACGTGTGAGATACAGGCAAGTTGCCGTACTGTATCTCTTCGCCTCGCCCGAAAACGCTCACCCACTTTCATCTGAACCAGTTTCAAAAGCGAAACCATCCGAGATAGACCCAGCATGTGCGTGACAGAGACTGAGAAGGACCCGGACGTTCAGCAAGCTGCAGCCAGTTATACTTGTATAGAGACTGAATGGCAGTCAGAAAAAACAATAGTTTTGAAATTTTAAACTTCAGCAAATTAAACATCAGCATTCAATATTTTTTATATCTGTATGTGTAGTGTCTCATAATGCATTGGCAATGTACAATAAGTTTCTCTTTCCAATAAAGTTTGATATGAATTGAATCTGCCTATTTGATCCTATTATTAAATAAAGTCCACTAGAAAATGCCAGAAGATTTTGGCCAACTTTTAAATACATGTCCACTGATTTTATGGCATGTATACCTATATGTGTATCAAAGATTTATACATGTAAAAATGTGTCTAACTCTAACTTAAAAAACTGAACACTTTAACAGGTACATATTTAAATAATTAAAATAAACGATGACAAATCAATTTCTTGCAAGTTCTTTGAGACAAAGTATAAGTAAATATATTTATGATTGTTTTAATGTTTGTTGTAATGTATCATGTACCATAATTTAATTGTGATTAATCGCGATTAATCACAGAATACTGCGTGATTCATTAGTTAAAATTGTTTAATTGATTCACAGCCCTAATATATATATATATATATATATATATATATATATATATATATATATATATATATATATATATATATATATATATATATATGTATATAAGAAAAGATAAGAAAACACACTACATGTTCTTACATGGTATAAGAGGAGACCAACCTGATATACACGCTTGTCTGGAGCAGAGATCTCAAAGCAACAATCTCGCTTAGCATCTTTCCGCAGATTGTTGTTCATTTTGACAGTGTAGCCAATAATATTAAACTCTCCCTTCTGCTGTTTATCTAGTGATATGTAACAATATTGCAGATTATTGACTCATCAGACTCAAGAAACATTGAATCGCCCACAACGCATTTGATTATAAATGGTAGCTGTATTACCTTTCTCACCACCATAGTAGTAGAATACATTGTTGCTTATGGCACACCATCTCTTCTGCCACTCATTGCCAAAGAAACTGTGATCTATATGTGGAAAAATGGAGGATACAGTTTGTTTTAAGGTGTTCACATTTTTTTCTGAAGAATCTGTGTGTGGATCCAGAACCTACAGTACCTTTCCTGCGTTTCTCCAGGTAGCCACTCTTTAAAATGGATGGAAGGTCCTGAGCTGCCACCGGGGGAGACTGCTGAACTCCTGATCCAAACAAACAGAAGAAAATAGAAAACAGTTTATCCTTATTTATAACTAACAGTGCCATTCCTAAAGGGAACTAATTCTGCCCTTCAGGTTTCCAAATCAATTGTTAGCAGGTAAGCAGGAATTCGAACCTTGGTGGATGGGATAGGGTTTCATGCACCCTTTTTCTTTTTTCAGGTACACCAGTATGTGAAACAGATGCATGCTCTGTTTTCAAAGCAAACCTCCCCTCTCGTTTACTCTGCCCTCCCCTCTCTTTTGTACACGTTACCATTGCATTGCTGAATGAGTGTGAGAGAGCAGAGGTGTTATGAATGACACTGGCAATTGTGGAATGTTTGCAATTATGTAAAAAGAGGTGTCAATGGAGCATAACACATGCTGGCTGTGAAAAGCACACTGAAAGCCTTCAGAGCTAGAGTTGATTTCTGTTAAATCTGGTAATGTAAAACAATGTCAAAGAACTGGCAAAGAAAATATGGATATTCATGTAAGAAAACATTTGGGATATTGAAAATACTTCAGAGCTTGGCTTTGATTTTCACACTATTCTTATTACACAATAAACTCACCAGAAGGAAAATAAAGATCACAAAGCGTACCATGTATTACAAGCACCCATTTTCATTGTATAACTAACTTCTTCCATGTAATGCTGATTTTAAACACAGCTATTGTGGTTGCTAAAGAGTCCACAAAAAAAAAAAAAAAAAAAGTGAAAACACGCTTTTGCTTTTATTCTATTCTAATTAAACAACAAACTCTTTCTTTTTCTGAATAGCAGCATTACGCAAAAACACATTATTTCACTTGTCTTACCTACAATGCATTTGTGCAAAACCGTGCATATGCAAATAGGCCCAAATAGCTTTTTTGGTTAATCTCTAAGTGCGGTTTTGATTGGTCTAGGTCTAGGATATTCAGTGTAGCTAAAAGGCTTCGGCCCCATGTTTAGGCTGCGCAGCTGTTCTCTCTGGCAGGCACAGGGCAAAAGGACCTATAAAACACATGAGTGAACTAGAGCAGTAAACCTTTTCCTCCCATGCATACACACACACACACACACAAACCACTTCCAGCCAGCATTCTGAAAGCCTACCCTAAGTCCTGATGTAACTCTGTGAGCTTCGGAATGCAATAATCAAATGTGTCATAACTCGAAATGAGTTGGATGAACTGGATTTCCTTGCGTTCAAATTCTACCAACACATTTCATATAGCAGAGGCTTATTAAACAGGAGCCTGAATTGACATTGGCTGTGGGCAGCATTGTCTGAGCTGCAGACCATAAACCATTTGCTCAGAGACAAAAGAGATCTAAACCCTTGACGTCTGTGCCTTCAAACCGTTCCTGAGCCTGTTGCCGGGTTGCATCAGTCTTTCAAGCACCTCATTCAGCTTTTGTGTTCTCCAACCACTACTAAAAAAATTCTAGACAGGACATGACAAAGGACTGCCATAATGATACCGTGTTATGACAACTGAGGCTGCAGAATAGGTGACAAGTGGTTTATTCATAACCAGTGAAAAAAAGGGGATTTTTTTGTTCATGTGAATTGTAATTTATGTACAGTAAAAATTGTTGTGGTGCAAGGTGATATCAATTGACGAAGATATTATAGTTTTGTTAATTAAAATAAATGCATGATCATGGTTTGCATACTCACAATTCCATTGGGATTCCATTTGGCTTCTATTAGAGAATTAATGAGTGCAGTTGTTATCTGTTATTTTAATTTCTATTCTGCAATTGCAAAGCTTCTATGTTCCTCTTGTACGCATTTAACATTGCAATCAGCCCCTCAAATCTCTACTCACCATCATAAGCACTATCATCCCTGTCAGTCTGCTCTGAGTGCAGCGATCCGCCGTCGTTACTGGTGTCCGCCTCGTCAAGGTCAGTGAACTCTTCATCTCCTACACAACAGAGTCTTCATCAGCATCCATGAACAGAGGCAGCTAGAAGGCCACATATATTCAACCCTCAACCAAAAAGACACATGTCAACAAGATTCTCTACACCAGATATTATATATGTTGCTTGGAGACAGGGATATCTGATAGCACAGGAATTTGGATATGGTGCCCAGGAGGTGAGGCATGTTTGTTTGCTTTTTCTCCAGTTGCATGGAGCATTGAGTGGCACTCAGCCATGTTGCCTAGATATTCAAGAGTCACTTTGCATAGATGTTGGATATTTGAGGAATACAGAGGGTAAACAGTACACCTTTGACACAAGCCCATTTCCTTACGATTTCATAAAGATTATAGATCAAACTGATCACACCAGAAACAAGCAAGAATTTTGAAAATGTGTGTTGCATAATGTTGAACATGAACAAATGAACTTGTTTCCTGGTCACAGTGAAATAGGATGCTAAACCAAGCCCAGCCCTACTAGTTCACCCAAAAATGAAAATTCACTCATCATTTACTCACCTGCATGCCATCCCAGATGTGTATGACTTTTTTTCTATGACTTCTGCAGAACACAAATGAAGATTTTTAGAAAAATATCTCAGCTCTGTTGGTCCATACAATGCAAGTGAATGGTGACCGAAACTTTGTAGCTCCAAAAGCACATAAAGGCAGAATAAAAGTAATCCATACGAGTACAGTGGTTAAATCCATGCCTTCAGAAGCTATATGATAGGTGTGGGTGAGGTAAAGATCAATATAAGTTATTTTTACTATAAATCTCCACTTTCACTTTCACATTCTTCCTTTGTTTTTTGTCGATTCGCATTGTTCGTGCATATCACCACTTACTGGTCAAAGGTGGAGATTTATATTAAAAAAGGACTTAAATATTGATCTGTTTCTCACCCACACTTATCATTTCGCTTCTGAATACGCTGATTTAACCATTGGAGTCGTATGGATTACTTTTATGCTGCCTTTATATGCCTTTTGGAGCTTCAAAGTTCTGGCCACCATTCACTTGCATTGTGAGGACCTACAGAGCTGAGATATTCTTCTAAAAATCTTCATTTGTGTACTGCAGAAGAAAGAAAGTCATACACATCTGGGATGGCATGAAGGTGAGAGAATTTTCAGTTTTGGGTGAAAAATTCTTTCAAAGGAAACACAAAGCTGAACTGGGCACAGTCTGTATGTGCTTTTCTGTGTTACCACAATGAGAATAATAATACATGTGTTAGTTGCTACAGTGTGTATTATATAAGATGTATACATGTTCTCAAATTCAGGATGAGTCATGTTAGCTGTATGAAGGATTTTTCTACTTTATGTTGCAACAGGATAGACTGAACCACACATGCGAGAAACTACTTATTCACACACATGGCCATTCTTCTGTTGTGGCCCCTCCCCCAGGAAACATACATATATAAACACAAGCTCATCAGCACTTACGTTCGTCCTTGAAATCCTGAGAGTAGCTGTAACAGAGATCGTTTTGATTTGTTGAATACTATATGAGCATAGTTCAAGGTCACACAAAAAACATTAAGGTAATGACTACATTAATACATTCTAGTGTACCTCGATTTCACTTCTTTAATCCGCTTGATAAAGGCATCCTTTTTCTCTTTTGCTTTCCTGCTCAAATTCTCCCCTTTAAGAACATCCGTCAAAAAGGTTTCCAGATCTGAGAAAACACACTGTTCGGTGAATAGCAAGTCATCCCCTCTTATTTTCTAAAGTGTTTACGTATTCAAACAGGTGCATGCCACATTATAAAGCACCATTTTTATCAATAAGTAAGAACAAACTACATCTTAAAAGCAGTTTCATCAAAACAACATCAGTCTCCCCTTTTATTGCCTAATTACCTAACTCATTCAAACACTATGTTAAAACTGCAACTGTAAATATATGCTCTCGTTTATTTAAGTAAAGAAAGTCTACTTTCTGTTAAAGGGAAATATTCACAACGTCTATCGGTGGACGAAACTTCCTCTTTTGAGCGAATTATAAACGGCAATCAGTCTAGATTTTGTAACATCAGACAAAATCTCGTCGCGCCCGATAGCAAAACATGGACTTTATCAGCTATTATCCCAACATTGCGATAGTACCTGAAATAAGTGCCGTTAGGTCTTCCGGGATGGATCTCATTGTGATACACAGCTTGACCCAGTACGATAGCCTTCGAAACACGGAAGTTTCAAGTGGACTGAGAGATACGGAAGAGGTAATAACCTCCACTGCCGAAACCACTATTCAAATTAGACAGCATTATTTATCACGTCTGCTCAGGGAGAAACACTTTAAACCGTGCAATCACATGTTCCCTTATCCAGTTATTTGGCTGGTATAATTCATTGAACAATGTACACACTAGTTTCGCTTTAAATCTTTATTTAATTATTCCTTGTATTCATATTCATTTCATTCTGTTAAGCTGATCATATTTGCCTTTGATGTTTCATTAGCACGTGAGAGAGATGGGAAAGATACAACATGCAAACATTAGGCAAAGCAGCAACCCTCATGAGCTCGAGTTTACAGTAGTAGGTTTACTGGTGAATGTTCTGATTTTGAATTTGCCCCAAAAACTCCCTCTCTCTGCTGTTGTATATACAGTATTTACCAGGAGCTTTGGCCCTCTCGGCCTATTTTGATGTAGCGGTCGGCCTCTTATCCTGAGGAGGGTGGCAGGTGAAGGATGGGGGTGATGCACAGCTTTCATAGGAAAACCCCATAGCTATTCATCTCCATCTGGCTTTGTGCTCTCTCTCTCTCTCTCTCTCTCTCTCTCTCTCTCTCTGTGTGTGTGTGTGTGTGTGTGCCCCTGTGCTGTTTCACAGAGATTACTGCAGAGAACAGACCCATGCCAACAGACCTGCGCTCTATCCCTTTCCCAACGTATCTCTCTCAGTGTTTTTTCTTTATTATCATTATTATAATTATTCATGTTATTTTGTTCATATGATAAAGGGAGAGTTCACCCCAAAATGAAAATTCTCTCATCATTTACTCACCCTCATGCCTTCCAGTTGTGTATGACTTTCTTCTGCAGAACACAAGGATTTTTAGAATATCTCAGCTCTGTAGGTCCACACGATGTAAGTGAATGGTGACCAAAAAGCACATAAAGGCAGCAGAAAATGAATCCATAAGACTCCAGTAGTTAAATCCATGTCCTCAGAAGCGATATGATTGGTGTGGGTGAGAAATATTTAAGTCCTTTTTACTATAAATCTCCACCTTTTGACCAGCCCTGACCAGTAGGTGGTGATATGCAATTTTTGGTGGCAAGTCACCAAAAAACAAAAGAAGAAGAATGTGGAGGTGAAATTGTTGAGTTGTTGTAAAAAAGGGCTTAAATATTGATCTATGTCTCACCGACACTTATTATATCACTTCTGAAGACATGGATTAAACCACTGGAGTCATGTGGATTACTTTTATGCTACCTTTAAATGCTTTTTGACCTTCAAAGTTTGGGTCACCATTCATTTGCATTGTATGGATCTACAGGGCTGAAATATTCTTCTAAAAATCTTCATTTGTGTTCAGCAGAAGAAAGTAAGTCATACACATCTGGGATGGCATGAGAGTGAGTAAATAATGAGAGAATTTACATTTTTGGGTAAACTATTCCTTTAAATATATTCAAAAGGGGCAAATAACAATTACATTTTAAATTAATTTTGCACATTCTTTGGAGGGTATTGGTGGGTAGTTATTGGATGTATGTTTTGCAAATCTCATTGTAATATGCTTGGAAAGACTCTGACATTACTAAACATAGGAATGACTTAGTGGGAAGATTCAAATGCAAATTTTTCTTGTCTGAAGGTATCGGCTGGGATACTGCACTGACATCCTGCATGTTTGAACACTCTGCTTGAGCACTGCTTGAACCTCGTTTGACCTTGCTGCAGATCCATCTGGTGAGGAGGGGGAAAGAGAGGTGAAATGCCCTTTGACCTTCTGAAGGAGAGCGGAGTAGCTTCGTATCTCATGCTCCTCAGACAGCCCTGTTTGATCTGGACTCACCTCAGTTCACACGTATCAGCTTCTGGCCCCAACTCACAAGGGAGGAATGTTTGCGTGAGTGTGTTCATGATGCAGTTTTACATTTGTATCTTCATAACCTGTGATTATCAGGTTTAATTAAATTAGGCATCTTGCACTTCTGTTCATCCCAATGTTTTAGCTATTTACTCATGGCTAAATCATGTTTTAATCATTTTTGGTCAACGTTTGATTCTGTTGTTGGCAGCTCTGTCATGCTTGTTCATTTGGAAACCACAGACTGCCACATTCTGATTTATTCCTCTCTTTTTCATGTCAGCCTTGTGATTTGAGACACATGCATTTGCTTAGATGTCAGAAAACTGGTAGAGAATATTTTGTTTTATTGGCAGAGCTGTTTACCCAAACATTACTCAAATGTACCCAAGTTGTGTGGCGATAGATTAGACTTGAAAATAGCTGAGATGGATGAGGTCACAAGGAAATACCAAGACATGTGGCAGGTAAGTCATATCTGAATAAAAAAAACCTGAACGGCCTCTGAACATGAAGGAAGAACATCTGAGGGGCTGCTCTCGCCACTGTAATTCACATTGCCTGCAGGGTGCAGTGGTATCTGTGAAGTTCAACTTTGTGATGGATGAGAAGGTGTTTTTGCCCCATGGCTTCAGAGGGATTAGGCTGCTCAGGTGTTGTTTTTAAAAGACTTAGAATTAGCTTACATTTAAACTTTAAACATTTAAACTGTCTTTTGACACTAACTTATACCACCTGTTTTCAAGAGTAAAAAAAAGTCTAGGTCCCCTGAATGGAATTTTGAGTTTACATTATCCTTGATGTTTTACAACAAATTAAATAAAGCATCACTTCAAGTCATTGTTATATGTGAAAATTACATTTATAACTGTTGTAACTGTGTGGCATGGCTTTGATTCTTTAATTATTAATTACATCTATTTATCTATTTATTTATCTTAGCATTTCCAGTGGCTGAGAGCGACTATTCAGTAGTTCACACTGAGGCCTCGTTTGCAGCCTCAAGATGAAAAAGTATTTTATATTAGATGAAAAGAGATGTTTGAGAAGCAGACCGTGTAAGTGCAACTTGAATAATTGCATACTTCAAAAATTCCATAAACATGATCTATGAGATAATATCATGCTTGAGAGAGCTAATTTGCTCATTTGTATTCTGCGGTGTTGCTGTGGTTGGCCTTGGATCCTCTGCTTGAACCAGACCTGATTCAGATCCATAAATGGCTTAAATGAATTCGTCATGTATTTCCATGCAGAATTATGGGCTTGCTGTTTATGTTTGGTGGTTCTGCTCTAATTTCACACCACCCACAGAAAATCTGCATGAAGCCCACCTGCATAGGAATGACAAAAGGGACCACAAAGATTAAATGCAAGGTTTCCATGGAAACCAGTTGAAGGCGGACTGCACTAGCTTTAAATGCCTGCAAAGGCATTACAGCTTGAGTCAGTGGACAGGCATTGGGACTTTACTCTTTAGGCATTATGTAGTTGTTGGGACAGAAAATGTCCTTTGCTCAAATGGTGCACTATTCTTTATGCATCCTAAACAAAGATTCAAACCTAGGTGGTGAAATGCTTTCATTTGTTTAAGATCATGAAAGAAATATGACCATCAAACTTTTTGGCAGTCTTTAATATTTGAAATTTGAAAATGTGAAAAGTTTTATAACGTTCAGTTGTCATTGTGACAAAGACTTAATATCAAAGGCGACGAACTGTAAAAGTAGAATAAGTGTATGTGAGTGCAGATGATGCAAAATAATACAAAATTATATAGGTAAATGTTTTGTTAAAAAAAAAAAAAAAAAAAAAAATGTTTTCTGGGTACGGTAGCTGAATGTGGATAACTTCTTAATGCCAAACTCAACTAAGCATTTAACGTGATTAAAGAATGCCGATCACGCGTTTCGTTTGGTCAAAAGGGTGTCAGTCAAACGTTTTGTTAAGCCTCGATTTGGCGAAACGCCCGTGGAGCTCCGGAAAGAAAAATCTCTTCGTTTTGTAAAACGCGATTAAAGTGGGGTTACTGTAGTCTACACATAATTTTGTGTATTATCCACACAAAAAAAATACAAATAAAAAATAAATAATTATGTATTATAGAAGGACCGCAATCCTCAATTACTATCTACCAACTGGAATCCAGATTGTTTAAAATCAGCCCACTTTGATAAATACGAGTAAAGTTAGAGTAGGCCTGTAGTAATGGGCCTACAGTAGTTATAGTAGCTATGTTATTTACTTTGTGAATTTACTGTAGTGTAAAGTCAGACATGGATTATTCTGCGTCTCTAATAGATGCCTATGTGCAGTGTGAGCTGTTGGTTGGTAGGCCTCATTTCCATTTCAACACTTAGCCTACGCTGTGATTGCAATGTGTCGTCAGATATTTGGAAATTATCCTTGCTAGATTTCTTCTAGCCCAATTCCACTGAACACCAAGTTTTTAATGTAATGTAATTTAATTTTCCTGTAGGCCTTGCACTTTATAGAGGCATAAGCATTAAGGTTAGGATTAGAAAGAATGACTTCATGAGGGGAAGTATAAAAGTAAATCATTGGAAATACCCGCCAAGTAAATCGCGATAGTGAAACTCATATGTACATTAATCATGCATTTCCTTAGAAATATATCTAAATATAAAATATACATCAATACAAATGTCTGTTCAACGTTTGTGTGTAGACCGACGGCCTTGTTTGTGGTGCTTTTTTAAGCATTAAAAAAAAATCAAACGTTTTATTTTATTTTTTGTATTTATTTATTTATTTATTTTGTCTGGATCCTGGCTCGTCGATAAAGATTCAAGGTATGACAGTAACACCAAACGGTTACCACACGTATTAGTCCATATGGGACACAAATACAGAGTTCAGATCTTGGGAGATGTAGCAGGCCTGATGCATGCAAATTCGCGTCGCAAATGACGTTGTTTTTATCTATATTCAGATAGTCTGTGAAATTAAAGTTAAGTACATATTTTGCCAATAATTTATAAAACACCGAACTCGATCTGGCGACCCTTTAGATCTTAGTTAATATTGTGGGATTAAGTTCTTGCAACGTTGCCTGTTGATAAAACGCTAATTCTATCCATAGCTCTTATATTCGCTACAAAGATCTGATTCAGTTCGTCAAGCCTAAATTCAATATGAACCATATACATAATATTTATTTAAGTTCTGTTTAAAACTGTTGTAATCCGTATTCATTCTGAGCGGCGGATTGAATTACGTACAGTGCCGCCTCAAAACCAACCCCCTGTAGAAGGTTTAATAGGCAATAAAATGTAATTGCTGAACTCCAAAACGTTACAGCTTTTAGCCAGGAGACTCCCTGTGTCGTCAGATACAGTAGGGTCTTATTTGTGTATGCTCAGCATCAATACATCAATCACCTTGTTGAGGTCTTAGTTTAGTCCACAAATTTGATGGCATCTAAAACTTAGCTATTGGTTAATTTTTAAAAGTAAAAAAAAAATTAAGCGCCATCTAAGCAACAGAGAAATAACAAAGATTCATAAAAATAATAGCTATAATAACACAATTACCCAAATGTAAATCAATTTTGCGCACACATATTTTAAGAGAACATGTATTAGTTTTTAGTAGCGGTTCTAAACATCCATTTCAGCTTTATAAATATCTACTTTTTCACCCCATACATTTACACAAAATTGTCATATTAAATCAGCACAATATCAGTGTATAGTAATCATATGTCCTGCCATCAGGATTTTTCTACTGTTTCTTTAGACGTTTGAATCGTAAAAATACCTCATCTAAAGTAGCAAACTTTTTTCCCTGAATTCTGCAGAAATAAAGAACACCGCTGTTGTTTTTAATAACAAGTACAAATTTATTCTATGAAAATATGGCACTTTGCCGGCGAGAGATACAAAAATAAAACGTGAAAAATATCACCTTTTCCTGCCATATTTTCTCTGTAAACACAAATGGTCACTCGATTATTGAGAAACTTACCTCATTGATTAATGCTCTAGGCCTAGTTTTAAAGTCACAATTAAACACACAGGCCATCATTGTGAAAAAGATATTGACGTCCCTATAATGAAACTTCAGTTAGAGTTAGTAGCTCAAGTGTTGTAGGTCGATTGTTGTAAGCGTCTCGGAGAAGAAATCAAAGGCCTCTGTGGATAAACCAATGGGGCTGTCTACAGACTCTGACAAACTTGGGGACACGGCATCTGAGAGGTGCAAGCAGGAATCATTGGAGAAAACGTTAAAGTCCTGTAAAGAGACGTCCAGGGCCGAGGGGCTGCTATTGTCCTGGCCAGATGCACAATCCTGGGCCATTGTTGAGGCGCAGATAGGAACAGTGGGTGACGGGTTGGGAAAATGTTTCAGATGTTTGTCATTGCTACCTAAAGGCGAGACAGTTGCGCTTTGAGAATCACTATTGTGTCCATTCTGTGACTGTAGAGAAGTTAAGGTATTCTGCTGAAATGGATAACCCTCTCTTTCCAAAAGCGCCCCCGATACATTGTTTGCCACTTGCTCGAAAAAAGATTTCCCATCACCCCGTCCTCCTGCCTCCTCCAGACTCTGTGCTTTCCCCTCGCCGTGATGGTTCTCTTTGCACTGCGTTTGCCGTTTGTGTTTCATCCTCCGGTTTTGGAACCAGACTTTGACTTGCCTCTCGGTGAGGTCCAGCAGAGCGGCGATCTCCACCCGCCGTGGCCTGCAGAGGTACTTGTTGAAGTGGAACTCCTTCTCCAGCTCCAGCAGCTGAGTGTTCGTGTACGCCGTTCTCAGTCGGCGAGTTGCCCCATTGCCACCATCAGAAATCTCGGGCGAGCCTATATGAAGGGATTACAACGTTATACATTAATGATACGCCACTAATTATAACTCTTGATTTTTACAACGCCGCTGTGGGGCTTAAAGCTGACCTCACAAACTTGTCAAATATACCGAGGGGCATAAATTGTTTGTGGGAATGAAGCCACGGCACTTGAATAATTTGTGTCCTCATCCCCAATGCCAGAATAGCCTATACTGATGTGTCTGGTGTGAGTGCGGAGAGGTCCGAGTAAAGATTAATGAACACGCCAGCTGCCGAGTTGAGTAATGGCAATCTATCATTCTTCATTACTGTCAAATATTAAAATTCATGCCCTGCACTACAAGTAGCTAACACAGAGTTTAGAAGTTACGCAGAACGGACCCTCCGCAGTCAATAACAGTGTAATATATATATATATTATATCCATGAGGATATATAGTTTCTTGCGCTTTCAGCAACATGACCTCGTATTGCTATACTGATCTAAAAGCATACATATCAACATTAAAGCAATAACAGTAAATGCATGAAATTTAAGTAAACTATTCCGTTTTACCTTGAGGGGAGAAGTACAGTGGACCAGGATCCGTGGTTGTTGCTGTCGAAGTTGTCTGGTTTTTCTTGGATGCTTTTTTCTCCTTCATCCAAGGGTACTCTGGGGGTAGGGATGCGGCAGGCAGCGGGCATGAGCCATTAGGGTTCTGCTTGGGCCGGCTGTGGCGAGGGTGGCTGCCGGGGTTCAGGCTTGGAATGGTCTGCTCAAAAGGAGGAGGAATCAGTGTCGAGTGTGAAAGCGTCGAGCTCTTGATTGATGAACTTTGAAATGCATCACCGACAGGGGGAAAAGATGTCAGGCACTCAGCGAGCGACGGCTGACTATTGATAAAACCCGTCTCTCGCTCGAATTCGTAATTCATCTCCTCCAAGTCTTGCAAATTCGCCGCTCACAAATTTGTGACCCAAGGAAGATATAATGAAATATCGTGCCGGGTTAAAAAAAAAAACTATTTTGCTGATTACGGCCGTATGGGGACCGCGGTGCCATTAAACTATTGCTTTCATGGAGACAAGGTTGAAATTGGACCGTATTGCTTGTCACATGATTACACTCTGTCCAATGACAATTTGGGGTTTAATCAAAAGAAGCCACTGTCTGTGTGATTGATCGAAAAAAGTCCGAGAGGAACGCCTCACTCTCACTCTCGGGGACGGGCTAGTTTATTTACGCATTTATGGTCAGTTTGCCCACTGCTCAGTAGATTATAGCCTAACTTTAGCTTAACCAGTACCTGAAACAATGTGAGAGTGTGTCCGTCTCCTGTTCTTCATTTATAGTTTGACTGGCCCTCGACTTGCCCCTAGACATCAGCTGGACAAATAAGATACGCCAAAAGTCATGATCGAAGTAACCCGTTAATCTTGGGGTTTAGTGCTTTTTAGACAATGCGCGGTCTCAGTTGTGTATGCATGAGAAAAGCGCGTGCGACGATGCGCGCGCACACATTGCGCGTGGACATTTTTTTTTAAAAGCACTTACGCGCGCTCGTGTTCACAAGCACACAAGTGCATTATTCTATATATATTAGATTTGTTTTAGCTTAAGAAATGTTTAACATATTTTAGATTGATCCAGGACTTAAGTTTACAAACTAAATAAATTCAGATTAAAATGGTTATAATGGAACGGTTCTTTCTTCAAAGAGGTGTTGTTCCAGGAGTGCGAATATCATCTGTTATTTTCCATACAGAAGGTATTATTATGACACCAGCAAAACAGAACAATCTTATTCTTGACGATAGTGCATTCAGTCTAAATTGTAATAACATGCTACAAATTATTACATGAATTGACCTCCCAAATCTGTTTCCACCCACTTACAGGCTAACCAAGCCAATAAAAGGTATTCATGTTAAATAAAAGTGTAAATCCCATGTAGTCTTTTACGTTCAAGAATGTTTCTTCTATTTTGCCCTCAGAAGTCTTCAGCCAAGACAGAGTAGGCCTCGAGCACTTTATTGCTTATATTCCAAACAAAGAGCCCTGGAAGCCTGCACGCTATCAATCTTACACGCCAAAAGGTCTGACAGCTTCGTGCCCTAAGAACACATTTAAACCATCTAACACTCCCTTAGATCATATGTGACCAGGAAGAAGAGAACAACGTAGTACTCATGGTTAAGAGTTCACCATCTTATAAATTAAATAGTCAAATTTGATATTTTTCAACTAAAGGATTGTCCTCGTTCATAATTTCATACCGGATGTTCTGTTAATGGACCAGCGTTGTTTCGGACCAAAAATGCGTTTTTTCTATATTTTCGTTTTTTGGAAATTCAGCTATTATCGAAGGTTTGGGGAAAATAGGATTACTTATTGATCGTAAGAGAGAAACAGTGTGTTTTCAAGCTACACGGGAGACATTGTGTGTAGACAAACGTGGGTGTCGGCATTCTTCAAAAATATCCACTCCTTCCTACACATTTCCTTCACGAACGAAAAAACCTAATCGTTTCTCACGAGTTGAGCATCAGAACTTATCAAGGATGTATCATGACGCATGTGTTCATTTTAATATTAGCATGTGTTCATTTATCGATTGAATTAATTATTCATATTTACAATGCATTATATTTATTCTCATTTGTTAGGCCTGACAGAATGAATATGTGAGTATCAAACTGTATTGCATTGTATTGTATTGCTTTAAATGAAAAAAAAAAATGTTGTTATTGTAAATTGTCAGTCGAACTATGAATGTTATGTCTCTGCAGCATTTATTAATGCATTTACACGAAGAGTAGCCTATTGGTTTGAGCGTTTTTGCTTTTGTTTAAATGGTACCAGATTTATTTCTTTATTTTCATATTCGTTTATTCTAAATCCGAAATTAATTCCAAGATTTCACCAGGCTCATTTTAACACAATATTTATTGTCTATATCAGGAACAATCTCAAGGTCACTCACATAGTCTAATTACAATGAGCTCAATCTTATTGGTTGACTATGTGAATTGTTTTGATTTGGAATAAATGCATCAGACTGTGCAATTAAAAAAACAACAATTGTAACCTTTCAGACCTAGTTCATGACTGGGAACAAAATGTAGAAACTTTTCCAGTTGTTTATTTTGAAAGCCGATATTACCCGAAGGGGGGGGAAATCGTATTAATTAAAGTAAGTGTCGTTTTAACTGAGACATTGAATAATTATTTGGCAATCTGAATCATTTCGTCCTCGTGCTGAGTAGAGGTTCCAGCACAATATGTTTTCGAATGCGTCTGGCACGATGGACGGCCTCGCTGACCGTCTGTTGGACTTAATAATAATAATAATAATGCATTCTGACGGTCATAAAGCAGAAACTGGAGCGAAAAATGAAGCGATCAATATATATACTATAAAGCTAATGCATTCCTAAATATGCATTTCAATAGGCTTAAAAACCACTACTGTTTATTATTATTATTATTATTATTATTATTATTATTATTATTATATGTAGAGGTTGTAAAACTCTTTGTATTAGCTGGCACTTAATTTTAATATTGTAGCCTATAGGCCAAAGCAGAAAACGCAAAATGCGTTTTCATGTTAATCAATATTTATATAAAAGTAGCCTAAGTTTGCCAGTCGCCGTCTTTAATTCCTTAACTTTTTCTCAGGTTTTTGTTGTCTTATTTTTTTATTTTTTTTATGAATTTGTTGAGTTAATTTGTTTATCTATTTATAGTCGAATGAATTCTGTTGATTTACATGTATTCAGATGCCTCTGTAATAACATAGATCTGTAGATACTGTAAAGGAATCATAAAACCGGCACTGAATATGATGTTTCTGGATATCAGTGGAGCCTATAACAATATTGGAATGAGAAATGGTCAGATGAGTGGACTAATATGCTATATACACTGTATATTGCTGCTTCGGCCAGCCGCATAGGCTACAAACCCATTTGTTTATGTTAAAAAATAGGGATTGGTCTTGTATTCCTCCTGGTGAGCTTTGTAATTGAATGCGCGAGAGGTGTATATGGGGTGTTTATGATGTCTGAGAAGGCAGTAGCGGCAGTAGCTCTGGCAACAGTGGCGTTTGATGGATGACCCTCTACCCACACACATCTCACTGGGTCGTAAACGAGCTCCAAGCTCCTATTGTTCTGCTGAAGGTGTATGTCATTTCCGGGCATATCCACTATACCCCTGCCCGAGGAGAGAATCATGCCTTTTTATCCAGGATATGACGTTGTGAGAGTATAGCCTGCACTCTTTATTTTTCCATTTTATAGTTAAACCTCTTGATTAATTGTAAGATGAACAAGACGTTAAAGCAACCTAACTTTGCAAACCAACAACAAGAGATTAACCAATAACTCCACTGTACATTTCCTGGGATGTATCTGAAACTGTAAACGTAAAGATTGGTTTCATCATATGGACACATGGTATTGATTAGCAAATTGTGTCATATTTAGTCTCCATTAGACACTGGACTTTAGTTTAGTGTTTTTACACAGTTTTTGAGTGTATATTGATAGTGTGTGAAAGGATTCTCTTCATCAATACAGTGTCTTTTTCATAACAAATGGTGAAACATTATTGTCGATCATATGCATATATAGGCGGTTTACCTGTACTCCTTTACCTGCCTGGAAAACGAAAATGCATGTGTTTGATTGAGGCTGGACGAAATTATTAAGACTATAAATAAACTATGAAGTGAAACCAAATTATTGTAATAGTTGTGAACTAAGTGTGTGTGTGTGTGTGTGGTGGGGGATGCAAATATGGCTCTCGACTGGTGTGTCTCACAGAGCTGTTACAGGTAACACATGTCTAAAATAGCCTAATATGAAATCAAGATACAGCCTCTTTTTTGTGTTTATTAATCCTGGATTAGGGATTAAGAAACACTGTGTTAAATTATCATAGGTGGCCTTTCAACGAGATATATGATTTCTAAACAAAAACGTTTATGCGTTCAACATGGTTTATACAAAAAGATATAGGCTCAACCTTGCCTTCATTCTGCCTACCTGCCTGCTGCCAGAAACGCGTCGATCAAATGTCTTCTTTATTTTTCCGTGTTGCTATGTGTTAAAGCATTAACGAAAGCAAGGCAGCCTCAACATGATACGCAAATGGATGTTTACCCTTTTTAGCCACAATTTAGTGGAGTAAAGTGACCATAAACAATGGCCTGGTTCCCGAAACATAAGTGGAACCTAAGTAGTACGTAAGTGCTATTTTATTATTGCCGCCTCCCAAAAGCGTCGTTACATAAGCACGTAAAAGTTCGTGCATTAACTAGAGCCCCAGATCACTAGTGAGACAGTAGGCCTAATGCTCAACTTTAAATATATCACCTCTTTTCCTAGATATACGACACAGTATAAGCAATATGAATACATTATACAACTCTGGATATTATAATCTACACTTTAACAAATGTAAAATATCATTTAGTTCTTACAATATTTAGTTCTTATTATTGTATTTATGCTGTTGTATTTGTTGTATTGTTACTTTCTTTTTTTGTAATGTTTCTGCTGCAATGCCTAAATTTTCCCCTGGGGATTAATAAAGTAGTATCGTATCGTATCGTTAAACGATACACTGAAATCTGAAATAAAAAAATTTTTTATTTTATTTTTTTTTAATTTTTTTTTTTTGCGTCTGCTATTCTGTGAGCACTTATCCGACAAGATAGCCTACAGCAGCCATACTTCCTGCCGTCCATATCCAACAGAGTTTCAGTCCAATGTGTTTCATATCCACCAGACATAAACAAAACATTCTCGTTTTGGTGGTGTTCTGGGTGGTAGGACAATGAATGTCTCGCATCTAAAATCTAGTGCACGTACTCTCTTCTTAATTAATGTAATCTACTAGGTACATTTAGTGTTATGCATCACTGCATAATAGTCACACTCACAGCTATTATTAACCTCCATAGTTTCAGCATATTGTCCGCTATTTCGTTGAAAGGCATGGGTTTTTGTCTTGGCTAAGAATTATAGTGCACTTATAACCAATACAAACAAAAATCCTGTTGCAGTGCGCACTAGATGCGCACCTTTTAGCAGATTAGCAACTGTCCCTCTGCACAGGGCGTGGTGCATTGCTTTTAAATAGGCTATATGTTATGATGTACTGTATTTGCCTGCACTTCTTCGATCTTCGAACCATGCAGGCTCAACAAACTCTTTTGAACTGCATATCTCTGTTCAGCACTTCAGGACCTGACAGCTCCTCTAAAGTTGCTATTTCATAACGATAGCTCTAGGTGCTGTGTGGGCTAATGGGCACAACTTGACTGTCCCATAATAAACAACTTTAGCTAGGATCATCATAAGAGAGTGAGATGCAATACTCTGGAATGAGTGACATATGTAAACAGTCCACAATTAAACATTATCTTTTGTTGGATCAGATTTGTTGGTGGAATAGCAGAAACCACAGGGTCAAACTACATGGCAATAACTTATACATGTACTTTCAAGTAGCCTAAGGTTAAAGGGGTCAAACAGAGTTTATGGCATCCCAACTCAATATAGCATTCAAGTAAAGTTCTATTATCTTTCACATTTGTAGTAATTATATGCGATTTGATAAATCGTGTCATTTTCCAAAATTTTATCTGCGGTGCATGTTTCAAAATGGTTTATTTTACCTGTAAAAATAGCATACAGTTGAAGTCAGAAGTTTACATACATTTAGGTTGAAGTCATTAAAACTCATTTTTGAACCACTGCACAGATTTCATATTAGCAAACTATAGTTTTGGCAAGTCGATTAGGACATCTACTTTGTGCATGACACTAGTACGTTTTCCAACAATTGTTTACAGACGGATTGTTTCACTTTTAATTGACTATATCACAATTCCAGTGGGTCAGAAATTTACATACACTAAGTTAACTGTGCCTTTAAGCAGCTTAGAAAATTCCAGAAAATTATGTCAAGCCTTTAGGCAATTAGCCAATTAGCTTCTGATAGGCTAATTGGAGTCAATTGGAGGTGTACCTGTGGATGTATTTTAAGACCTACCTTCAAAGTCATTGCCTCTTTGCTTGACATCATGGGAAAATCAAAAGAAATCAGCCAAGACCTCAGAAAAAAATTGTGGACCTCCACAAGTCTGGATCATCCTTGGGAGCAATTTCCAAATGACTGAAGGTACCATGTTCATCTGTACAAACAATAGTATGCAAGTATAAACATCACAGGACCATGCAGCCATCATACCGCTCAGGAAGGAGACGCATTCTGTCTCCTAGAGATGAACGTAGTTTGGTGCCAAAAGTGCAAATCAATCCCAGAACAACAGCAAAGGACCTTGTGAAGATGCTGGAGGAAACAGGTAGACAAGTATCTATATCCACAGTAAAACGAGTCGTGTATCGACATAACCTGAAAGGCTGCTCAGCAAGGAAGACGCCACTGCTCCAAAATCGCTATAAAAAAAGCCAGACTACAGTTTGCAAGTGCACATGGGACAAAGATCTTACTTTTTGGAGAAATGTCCTCTGGTCTAATGAAACAAAAATTGAATTGTTTGGCAATAATGACCCTCGTTATGTTTGGAGGAAAAAGGGTGAGGCTTGCAAGCCGAAGAACACCATCCCAACCGTGAAACATGGGGGTGGCAGCATCATGTTGTGGGGGTGCTTTGCTGCAGGAGGGACTGGTGCACTTCCCAAAATAGATGGCATCATGAGGAAGGAAAATTATGTGGAGATATTGAAGCAACATCTCAAGACATCAGCCAGAAAGTTAAAGCTCGGTCGCAAATGGGTCTTCCAAATAGACAATGACCCCAAGCATACCTCCAAATTTGTGGCAAAATGGCTTAAGAACAATAAAGTCAAGGTATTGGAGTGGCCATCACAAAGCCCTGACCTCAATCCAATAGCAAATTTGTGGGCAGAACTAAAAAAGCCTATGCGAGCAAGGAGGCCTACAAACCTGACTCAGTAACACCAGTTCTGTCTGGAGGAATGGGCCAAAATTCCAGCAACTTATTGTGAGAAGCTAGTGGAAGGCTACCCAAAATATTTTAGTTTTGTAATTTAGTTAAACAATCTAAAGGCAATGCTACCAAATACTAACAAGGTGTATGTAAATGTCTGACCCACTGGGAATGTGATGAAAGAAATAAAAGCTGAAATAAGTAACTCTCTCTACTATTATTCTGACATTTCACATTCTTAAAATAAAATAGTGATCCTAACTGACCTAAGACAGGGAATGTTTTCTATGATTAAATATAAGGAATTGTGAAAAACTGAGTTTAAATGTATTTGGCTAAGGAGTATGTAAACATCTGACTTCAACTGTATGTAAAACACTCATTCAACACTTCATATTTATTTCCACTGATTAGGGGAATATTGTATACAGTACTGTATACTGTATACAATATTTTTATTGTATACTGTCTTCTTATTTTGTGTATACTGTATATTGTATATTGTGTTGTGTAACAAGATGTGTCAACTGTGTTATGTGTAAATCAGATGAAATTACACCCATGTGGGCTACCTCTAAATGAAGCACTGGACTACTGTTGATGCTACAGTAATTGGGCTATTATTGATGCTAAGTGAAAGTCTTGCATTTAGGGTCAAAAAAATTATTTGCCTCTGTTGTAAAAATAAATGAAAAATAAAATATAATCTGGCTAATCTTTCCAGCAACATAAATACCATGTTTTGACCATATTCTAATTCACTTTTGTTCACATTTACCATTTAATACACTTTAAGACATCAATAAATTGGCCTTGTTCATAGCTGGCCCTTATTAAGTGGGGAAACTACAGGGAGGAACAGGAATTGTCGCTTGAAAATTTCGAACAAACCGCTGTCTCCACCTGCTGGATACAGATGGTAATGATTCAATTGGCTCAACAAAAAACACGAATGTCACTTTTACTAAAAATAAAGAAAATATTTTGATTTCCAGGTCATATGCCAATTAGCCAAAACGAGTGAACCTTTTTGATTCATTCTTTAGAATTCAAAGGTTTACAAGAGTGTTTAATGCATCACGTTATGTGTGCATATTCACGTTAAAACAACCAGCTGAGTTAAAGGGATAGTTCACCCAAAAATAAAAAAATATTTCATAATTTACTCTCCCTCATGCCATCCCAGATGTGTATTACTTACTTCTTCTGCTGAACACAATACGTTTAAGAATATTTCAGCTATACAATGCAAGCGAATGGGTACCAACATTTTGAAGCTCCAAAAGCACATAAAAGCAGCATAAAAGTAATCCATACGACTCCAGTGTTTTAATCCATATTTTCAGAAGTGACATGATAGTTGTGCTGGGCAGGGAGGTGAATCTATTGTAAAAAAAAATAAATAAATAAATAAAAATTTAAAAAAATGACTATATTGATCTGTTTTTCACCCAACCCTATCATATTTCTTATGAAGATATGGATTTAACCACTGGAGTCATATGGATTACTTTCATGCTCTATTTATGTGCTTTTTGGATCTTCAAAGTTTTGGTCACCATTCACTTGTATTGTGAGCATTTCCAAAGCTGAGATATTTTTCTACAAATCTTAATTTGTGTCCAACAGAAGAAAGAAAGTCGTACACATCTGGGATGGCATGAGGATGAGTAAATGATGAGAGAATGTTCCGTTTTGGGAGAACTATCCCTTTAATTTATTACACCTTCTTCAAATTCACATTGCCAAAAAGGCAAGAAAGCAAAAATATTGGACACTGCAAGAAAAACTACAATGCGTTAATAGGTTTGTTTTCCGTTGCCACTTCTTGCATGATAAGGCAACAAATGGATGATCAGTTCTGCAAGGTTTTAATTGTTGCTGGTGAGTAATAAAGTAATTAGCAGAGAAAAACCAGACAGTGTGGCTGAGCCCCGTTTTACGATACTGTCTGGGGTATAGAGCCTTTGAAGACTGGTCCATCACCGCAACCGAGCTGAAGCGAA
The DNA here is from genome assembly GCF_019703515.2 of Myxocyprinus asiaticus. Classification (NCBI taxonomy): domain Eukaryota; kingdom Metazoa; phylum Chordata; class Actinopteri; order Cypriniformes; family Catostomidae; genus Myxocyprinus; species Myxocyprinus asiaticus. Next base: position 32,228,655 of record NC_059358.1, on the reverse strand, counting down.
CTGTGTGTGTGTGTGTGTGTGTGTGTGTGTGTGTGTGTGTGTGGACGGACGGGTTTGGGTGGTTTACGAGGACATTTTTTTAGGTTACAAACTGCTGTTTATGCCATAAATGTGGTTTATGAGGACATTTCTAGTGTCCCCATAATTCAAATCACTTAAAAAAACATACTAAACGATGTTTTATTGAAAGTGTAAAAATGCAGAAAGTTTTTAGTAAGAGTTAGGTTTAGGTGTTAGGGTTAGGGGATAGAATCTATAGTTCATACAGTATAAAAATCATTATGTCTAAGGAGAGTCCTCATAAGGGTAGCGGCACCAACATATGTGTGTGTGTGTGTGTGTGTGTGTGTGTGCGTGCGCGCGCGCGCGCGTGTATGTGTGTGTGTGTGTGTGTGTGTGTGTGTGTGTGTGAGAGTGTGAGAGAGAGAGAGAGAGAGAGAGAGAGAGAGAGAGGTGGGCTTTGTTTTCTTGTAATGTTTGTTTGTGTGCTTATGTAAAATATAAAAATAATGGCATGAAAAATAGAGTAATCAATTAATAAAATACAATATGTGTTACTGTAATTGTGTTGATATAGACGTGGGGCGTCCAAAAAGTCGTTCCAGGTCCGCCCTCAATCGCTTTGCACCCCATAAACAGTTAAGACTGTGATTGTGGTTTATTGCCGCACGGCCACTAATATCGCTTGCAGGGGCAGGGCACAAATAGAATGTGCAGGCCTGTCCACAAGCATCAAACGAAGCTTTATTTATGCGGCCGGAGAAACGGCATCCGGGCCGTTAACGGGACACTAAACAGTGGGTTGTGAGATAAAATGAGAACGAGCGCAAGAGCATATGAGATGTGTAAAATACGCGTTGTTCCTTGCTGGAGTCTGGAAGTTTATGTGCAGTACTGCACTGAAACAAAGGACTGGAAATATTAGTGACAGCTTCTCATTACAATATCGATTATGCTTCTTTTTCTTCAACGTTAAATTGGATCAATTTGAGCTTTACTTTGAAACAGATATATACAGGCCACAATGTAGCCTACTATCGTTTTATTATAAGACCATTTGATGTTGGATGGATGTTATTGAGAGTCTTAACGAAATGTACTATTTATAAGAAATTTATTTGTCATGTACGTACACAATTCATTTGAAAACGACTAACACTGTTGATTTGAGGTATTTGCGTATGCACAGTTTCTATGTATTCACATAACATTGCAAGCACAATAATGTTACAAAATTCACTCAAGTGACGTATAACACAAAATAAATACAATCTTAATACATAGGTAGTTCAAATACATTTAGGTAGTCACATTAAACATTGATATATTGCGTTACAAGTAATTTATTCCTATTAAAAAAAAACTGAAATTCATGCAAATTATTCGTATTTCATAGCAGAACCATTTCCCTGAAATCGTGAACTAGACTTTAAAAACTCATAACATATTTCAAATGTACACAAATGTGCGAATAACAAGGCCTACCACAAGCAAACTAAATAAAAGAATCATCGACAATAAGCTGTACACAAAGACACAACCATATTTACACAAGCATATTTTCAGATCAGATGTTTGTGCAGTGTCAGTCTACAATACAATATGCTGCCTACTATCAATAATACATTACCGTTGTTGTGCATGAGAGAAAATACAGGCTAATTTACAAATACTGTCGTACTAACGAAATCTCTCCATCCACTGCAGTGCAAGTTTACAGCTTCCCTCGTTTTAAATGTCTTTTGGGCGATCTTTATTGCATTTCTTCATCTTCATCCTACGGTTTTGGAACCAAATTTTGACTTGTCTTTCGGTGAGATTTAGGAGTCTTGCCACTTCATATCTACGGTCGCGCGAGAGGTACATATTAAACAGAAATTCTTTTTCCAGCTCGAGAGTTTGATGCTTAGTGTAAGGACAGCGCTTTTTCCTAGTGGACTTCGCATGCAGCCAGTTGGACGCAGGGTTATCTGCAAGAAGGGTCGGAGAGAAAAAGCTAGTCATGTTGCCAGTTGGGGGGGAAACTGCGGCCATTTTATGATCAGCCCGCAATTCGGAAGTGAAAAAAGGTCTAATAATTAGGTTACTTGACTACAGTTTAGCATAGGCTGAATTCTATCTTATTCCTGTCATTGTAAAACAAAAATCACGGAGAACATATAACAGAGCTCCGGCTATAGCCTATTTTATATGATCGAAAATATTATGTGCAAGCTATATATTTTTTTTCTATCACTCATATTGACAATTTAGAGTGAATGGGGGAAAACAAGGGCCTTACTATATTAAAGAAAAAGAAAAAAATCCAGTCCGTTTTATGGCAACAACTGTGCGTCTTTAATTATGCCATAAAATCCAATGTGATGTGACTAAATCCACACTTGTCTTGAACATTATGACAAGGATTTGCATGATACATAAAGGACAGTTGTAGATGGCAATTATATTGGCATCAATTTCATTACTGGACTGGACTCTAGTCTAAAAGCATTTATACTGTCAAAAGCAAATGCAGATTATTGCCACCCAAAAATTAGGATCTTGAAAGAAGGGAAGATTAGAAGACATTCCAGCCTGAATATATAGCCTATAACAATAGCCTAATAAATGGCCAGTTACATTGTTGTGACTTCCTTTACTCAGCTGCTGTGTTGTAGGCTATCAATTCGGCAATGGACTTTTATGGGTTATACTTCTTTTAAATATATCTGTTAATCTGTTATGCTATAAGGAACTGAAGTCTTTTCAACATAAGCCACATTCTGTTATAAACTGAGCACTTACTTGGGTCTAGATCTAGCTTCGTCTCTGCTGAGGTTTTTTCATCTTGTGACCCGCTGGAAACCGCATCGTCCGGTACCTTCCTCTCTGCTGGGGTCGTGTTGTTGTTGTCAACCTCGGGCACTAGAAGTGTGTGCGTCGTACACTCACCGTTCCCGACCAATGGTTCAAGTTTTATATCATGGTGCATATCTGAGGATAATCCCGTGAAAGGCAGGGACGCAGATAGCGGTTCCAAAGCCCAGGGACGCACGGATACTCCATCGGGTTCTCCTGTTGAACATGGATGATGATGGATGTATGGGTGGTATGCGATAGATGCACTGCCTGGGGGATGCACAGGCACTGGACTCCACGACGCGCCAAAAATAGATGATTTGGCCTGAAAAGTGTACGGCTCCTGCTCGCCATATTCAGGTAGCGTCAGCTCTCGAGCCTGCTGTTCGACCGTGGGTACGGATGAGAACCTCGGTGCCAAATGATCATCATTCTCGTGTGGAATGTGTGAATCAGTGTAGTAACTCAGTGTCCCCAATGTCGACATAACAAAAACAAGCAAAGAGAGTCCCAGCCGAACGTATACACCCACAATGAAACGGACCCAAATTCAGAATCCGTGGAAATCAAGTAACTCCTTGACTTCACGGTGAACTACAGACCTCTGATAAGTTGAACCATTGCACAGATTGGATTGGATGTGAGAGACACGTGACTGTGGGAGATAAAGGGAAAGCCTAACCAGTGCGCACTGTTAAATGGCCTCCATTTTACAAGGCATATTTTTAATGGCATAGCCATATGCTTTTATGAAGGCGGATTTGATTTTATTCATGTTGTTAAGCTTATGCGTAACAAAAACGTATATTTGCATCATTGTAGAATTACTGGATCCAAATGTTAATGGTGTACTAGCCTACTGCTGTCCATTAAAAAACATTGAACTCGTGTAAATAAAACCATTGCATATCACTAGCATAATCAGTGCCTTGAAAATTGAAGGTCACCCACCCTGTTGTTCATAACAAAATTGTGCAAACCCAAAGATAAAGCTATAAGGAAAACACGGACTCGCGCACAAGAAGACAAAATAGTTCAGACAAAAAGTGAGCCAAATGTATACTTTATATGGCAATAAGTGCCACTCGATGGTTGAGATATGACCTGCTAAGTGACCAGGCATAGGTACTGTTCTAAATAAAACCTTATTAACAGAATGAATAAAACGAATGAATAAAATATTGCAATCAAATAAACATTTTACTGAGAGTTTGATCTACACCGCAAATAGTAAAACTGCAAAACAACGAGAGAGAGAGAGAGAGAGAGAGAGAGGTTGGGGTATAATATTCTAATAATCGAAAAGGTTGTTAATACACTGCAGAAAATATTTTTCTTTTTTGTAAAATTATCCCCACATTATTAAAAGTTAGTATTTGAACACATTAGCCTATATTTTGAGTGGTTACATTTATAAAAATAAACGCTGCATCGATTGTATATGCCTGTTCTGACTGTAAGCGATCAGAACATTAATAATACACGGTTTTTGAAAATCAGAAACGGATAAGGGAACATTAAATATATTTAAATATTCTATAAATTAACATTTCAGAAATATAAAAAAAACTTAAAATATATAGCAAACATAGTGTGTGTGTGTGTGTGTGTGTGTGTGTGTGTGTGTGTATATATATATATATATACCTGTTCTAACCTTTAACATTTATTTTGTTGACGTAATATTATGTATTCAGGTTGATTTAGAGATGTTTTACTTGAATAAAAAACAGTTAATGTAGACGTTACCACATCAAGCACATGTTGAGGTTAGAATTTTTTTAATATTATTTCACATCAAGGCGAGATGACTGTGCACCATATAGTCCACAATTATAGGCCAATAGGCCAATACAGAAAAACGCAATTGAGCTTTGCTCTGATCTTGTCCTCCAGGAAGAGGGATTTCTGGGTACTTCAACAGACTTTGTTTATAACAGGGGCTATTACTCTGTTTTTCTTCGGGCTGTAACTTGGCTGTCTGGCCTGAATATGGCCAATAAAGCCTTTGTGTTTTTTCTCCAGCCCAGCAGACGCATCCGGCAATGTGGGCGTGCTCTCGGTCTCAGATGCGCACGCGGCTTTGGCCAAAGTGCATTGATCATAACCGAGGCCTTGCTATCTCCACCTGCACTCCATGAAACATTTCCAACATCAACTTTCTAAACTGTCCTAAAGAGCTTATTTTAACAATGCAATTCAAAAAGATTTGCTTTAATCGCATTTGCTTTAATCGTTGATATTTCATGAGTGTTGCTGAGCCTTTTGCTTTTTCAGAAAAGATATACTTCTCTGAACTGTTCTCAAACTTCGGAGCAATGCTTCGATGTTGTGCTGAATCTCACTGCAAGGCAATTAAGACAGTTTCGTGTTGTGGAGATGTAAATTGGAGCCCAACAACATGAAACTACCTAAATCACGCAGCAGTCGTCTTTTTCTCTTTCTTGAGAAGAACAAAGTGAGAAGGTAACACACGAAGTTTTTTCCTATTTATTTTCTCGACATTGTGTTGCACAAGCAAACAAGTACAATACAAATTCATTTGGTCCACATTGACCTGTGATCTTACCAACTTTTTCTGATGACAGTGATTTTTGTCATCTTACATAAATTGTTTGCTACTAAAAGAATATGTACTGCAATGTCCATCGGATCAAATTTGAAGTTGACAGGAATATAATTGGGTAATTGGGATAGGAGTGATTGGAATAATGATTTTAGCGTGACTCTTAATGGTAACAGTATGACTGGGGAAGACTTAGTAGAAGATGAAGAACAAAACAACTTTACTTTTACAGTAAGCAAAATTACAATCAACACTGGTTCAAACTCTCCGTTACAAAGACGCCTCAGGAGTGTTTGACAGAACAAGAACTTAGTGTTTAAAGTAGGCTATAACGACTTCTTATGCTTACATGCCTTTATTCAGTTCTGCCATCTATGAATAATTAATTTACAGCGGAGTCCATCCCGTTTCGGCTTGAGTCTCCTGAAAGATTTTGCCTTTAAACGCTGTTAAAATTAAAAAAAAAAAAAAAAAGAAAAAAAAAAAATTAAGCATCGTGTTCAAAACGATACAAGTTTCTACAATTAAAGAACTGATCTTTTCCACTTATGCCTAGAACAGCAAATACATGACAATGTCATACTTAAGAAGAAAAGTATTATTAATTATTTTTAAAAAAATGGTTTCATTAGTTATTATTACAACATGCAAATATCGTAGTTATATACAGTAAATGTACAATATTGTCTAAATGTTATTTACAAGAAATTCCAATAAACACCTTCAGCATTCGATATTTCCCTCGCTTACTTTTATAGTGAGGTACCCTTGACAGTTTATAAATAACCATGACATGTTATGACGACAGGGATGTCAAATAAAATTTTCCATAAACAGATAAAAACGTCAACAGTATACGACACACAATAAGTTATCAATAGTATCTTGCACAAGTCATATATGCACACACACCTACAGAGACGCTTTGCTGTAAGAAGGCTACCACTGCAGTTGATGGAGGAGGGCGCCAGAGATCTGGAACCAAACAAGGAGGCTTCATGAAAAACTGAAGTTAGCCGACAGCTCTCGGATTCGGTTTTCTCGACTCATCTTCTTCAGCTTCATCCGACGGTTCTGAAACCATATTTTGACTTGTCTGTCCGTGAGGTGAACGCTGCGGCTGATCTCCAGGCGACGCTCTCGTGTCAAGTACATGTTGAAGAGGAACTCTTTCTCCAGCTCTAGAGTCTGATGTTTGGTGTAGGGGCAACGCTTCTTACGGCCACTCTTCGCCGTCAGCCAGTTAACCGTATTGTCATTTTTGGAATCTCCTGGTAAAAATTGAAGAAGAAGATATTAGTCCCAAAATTCCCACATGCAGTTAGCCCCCATTGTTAAAGTTTTATCGATTAAATATTGATTAATACATTTCCTGTGTTCATGTTACGCCTATTAGACGTTAATTAATTGCAATAACAGAAGCATTCATAATTACACAATAAGTACATGGGGTTCAGTAGTATTACTCTCATATGAATAGTTTGAAACTATTAATCCACAGTGTTTTTTTTTTTTTTTCTTTCTTTTTTTTTTTTTTTTTGTGGTTGTTGTTTATTATATAAATAATTTGGCTTTGTTATTTTTATTTATTTTCTTGTGAGGACAATTGCCTTAAAAAGGAGTGGCAACGCTTAAAAACTGCCCGTGAAAAGTATAAACTGAATACTTTTTTGGTTTGCATTGTAACCAAATCAATTTTCCATGTTACAGATGCATCAAGAAAAAGAAATTGTATAACTCACATCAGGTGATTACAGATCTCAAGGTCTCAAAAACAGCCAAATGATAAATACACTTGCATAAGACATACAGACAATGGGCATAGTCCAGGATTATTATACTGTACGCTTTTTTTTTTTTTTTCTCGTGAGCAATATGCTTTAGTCTACAAGATTTTAAGGTAATCATTTTTGAGATAGGCTACCTTTAGGAAACTGTAAACACGTTTTCTTATTGGTGTTGGCATTTTACGCGAAAGAATATTATGTGCTATAGAAGACTTGCAGAGAGAGATTGTGTGATCCGCAGATTTCATATTGGTCAAATGAGGGTTATTAAATTGTGTGCTTTTGTCAAATTAGATGTCATGAAAAGTATATTTTTCAATGAGTTTGATATGTGTGTTTTTTTTAAGTGCAACCTTTAGGAACCGCAGGGCCGTATTTGTTTACGCATTGCATTTGACTCGAATTAATGTTGTATGAGTAAGAGACTATATAAACTTCATATTGGTCATGAATTGGTTTCACGATTGTACTGCCAAATCTGCCCACGCTAAAGCCTTGTTGTGGGCTATATTTAAAGTAATATTTGAAATATTATTGCAATGCAATATAATTATGTGCAGTTCGTCATATATCAGGGATATAGCCTATTTATTGCGCGAGCGAATGCGTTAATTTCTCTACACGAAAACAATCTCTCTTAGGTCCTTATGCCTGGGCAACAAAACTAACCTTTAGTAACATGTATCGCCTTTTCTGGACTGTCCGGTGGTTCGGGAGATGAAGCGGTGCCGGTGGAACCCCTTAGCTCCTTGTTTCTTCCCGGGGCGCATGGTGCGCTTGAGGAGGTTTCATCGCTCTCTTCCCTGCTTGTTTCTGCTGGTATGGCCGAAAGAGAGCTGTCAAATCGAGTCGAACGTTGAGGAGCAACGTGAGGCGAAATAGACTGGTTGTCTGGAAAACCTTTAGATGTGGTGCATGTCTGAGATAGGCGGAAGTAGCCAGGCACCGGAACACAGCCGTTATTGTTGCTGGATGGGCATGAGTTTGGTGTCAGACGAGAGTACGATATATCCTCTGTAACGGTGTCTTTTGGACACTTCTCCGACTCGTATAAGCAGTAAGAGTTTTCCTCTTTAATGGTGGGCGAGAAAGACCGTGGGGTAATTTGGTTGTTAGGCTGTTCGATGCGACAGGACCTAGACGTCTCCAGCCATGCTTCCATGCCTTGATATGGGCCACATGCAGGGATCACATTTTGGGAATTGCTCTCACTCCGTTTGAGTCCAGGAAAATAGCCACAGTTAGATAGTCCGTAAGAATATTCGGAGGTCGGCTGCAAGTAGACTCCGCTGTTTTGGTAGTAGTGCCCACTTCCCTCGGCCCTTCCGTGGATCAAGGAGTCGACCAGAAAGGAATTTCCAGATGGACTATCGGAGCATGACATCTTTGTGGTATAATTTGACGGTGGAAGAAGATTGCCCTTTCTGGATGACATTTCTTGTGCAAAACATGCTAAATATAATTACTGATAACTATACAACTCAGTGTGCGCTAACAGCCAATTAAATCGCTAGGATGACCGATGACTCCTCCCTCTGTGTGCACGTATAACCTTGTGTACCATTTCCTTTTCAGGCTACTACATTTAAAAAAAAAAGAAGTCAAATCCATATAAACTCGATCAGTAGTTTATGAAAACTATACAAGGAATAAAAACAGAATTTAATATGAACTGTGTGATGTTTATGGCCACTGACTTCGTTAACACTGACACTGCCACTGAGCCGCAAAGCCATATGAACCGCGTAAAACCAAAAAGCAACAAGGTATCGAAAAGGAGAGCATGTGCTAAAATAGTAAACCTTTATGATACACTGTGATTGCCCCAACAGCCCTTTACGCACATAAACAGTGAGTTACAGTCCGCTTTTCTTGTTTTCGTGCAGGCGTTGCCTCAAAACAATGTATTTTCTACATTCAAGTTCAAAACGAAAGGCGGCTTTATACTTTTCAGAATCACTGTATTTAGGTTGAATCCAATGCAGTAGAATATGCCGCAAGCCACGATCATCACAGGCCTATATAATGGTCTAAATAACATAAAATTACAGCACAATATTTATTTAGAATAGATCATTTAGATACAGCTATTTATAGTTAAACATATAGGAATACATTTAGTCCTAATAGCATAATAATTCGTTTATTTAACAATAGCAATTATAATAGGCCTACAACTGGTGCGGTTAAATTTAGGGTACCTTTTTATTTTCTGTTGATGTTCAGAGGACTTTTTCAGTTAGCTTAGTTAAAAAGCAGCTTAGTTGATGTCATGTTCCTCTATAGGTGTTGTTGTCATAAATTGAATGTAATGGCATAAAATATCATTTGAAATTTCTCTCTCAGATTGTAGTTACTTTTTGATTTAATTTGATCAGCCGCGTGGGTTATGTTCAAATGATGTGAAGAGATTTTAAGTTTTTATCTGACCTTTTATTGTAAGCAGTCTGAGTTCTCCAAGGATATATCTATCAATAGTATTAGTCTTCCTGTTATTACCATTTGTTTCCGATAAAGAAAATAACTAAATTGGTATCACACGGACTTTATCGTTGCGATTTGGATATTTTAATTAGCGAGCACAGTTAATGTAAAGGAGGACTCGGGTCGAAAGAGCTTGGCTATTGAAAACTACAAATAATTTTCTTTCATGTGATTTTCTTTACCGCCAAGTTGTCCTTGCATCAGTAATTATAAACGTTTTAATCACAGTATCTAGTGGGATCGTTTATTCTAACAAAAGACAATGTCGCCATAAGAAACAACAAACTTTTCCTGATAACTAAAATGTATGACATTTATAAAAGAAAAAAGAGAAGGAAAGCCATGGCAAATATTGTCTGTCATTTTTTTATTCGGCTACGTGAAAGTAGTTTCACTCTTTGGGGGGTGGGGGGGGGGGGAACAAAATCGTTAGCTAAACTTTATTTTGATTTAGAGACTCAAAAGAGACGGGCGCTGTTTTAAAAGTTTATGGAACTTTATATTGAGTTTATATTAAGATTTATCTTCATATTACACATCACAATAACCATTTTTAGAAGACTTCGGATAGATAGAAATATATGTATGTATATATATATATATATATATATATATATATATATATGTGTGTGTGTGTGTGTGTGTGTGTGTGTGTGTGTGTGTATACATGTATGTATGTGTTTGTGTGTGTGTGTGTGTGTGTGTGTGTGTGTGTGTATCCGAAATCTTCTAAAAATAAAAATGGTTATTGTCATGTGAAATGTGTGTGTGTGTGTGTATGTATGTATGCATATATATATATATATATATATATATATATATATATATATATATATATATATATATATATATATATATATATAAATATATATATATCTCATAAATAAGCCTTTTGGAATAAACATTTATTTTCAGTTCCTACATTAAGGACCTCTAGAAGAATCAAACTGCTGTTTTCTACGTTCCTTACAGTTTCGTGACAGTCAGAAACGAAAAATTATTACTGCTTTCCAAATTATTATTATTTTTTTTGTAGGTTAAGTACAGACTTCATTATTATTCGTAGACTTTATGCGTAGGCTTTTGAACACAACATGACATTTTTATTTATACAAAAAAATTAACCCAATATTGACAAAGATAACTCGCTCGGCTATTTACCTGAAACAGCGCCTTGTATGATCACGATGACGTTGTCCTTTGCCCGTACACCAAGTAAATATGTTTCAGCAGGGATTTTAGATACACGGCAATGACATTGATCTAAGGTGCGCCGCCCAGTGGATAGGAAATGAATCGTCAGAGTAGCAAAATAGTGAGCAATCCAGACGTGATGCCATGATGGGACTCTGAGACAAATGATAGCGGAAAAGTCCGTGAACACAAGCTTTCTTGCCGTTGTTTTCTAGCTCTTAGTCACAGTTAATAACCTTGGTTCTCAGACGGTTTATGGCACCTCACTCCAATTCAACAAATGCTCCAGACTAAGACGGGTTTTATGACCAAGTTGCTGCAGCAACTGGGGGATGTGCTGTAATTAGGGCGAAATTCCAGCGAGCCTCAAAGGATGCGCAAACCATCAGAGCCATCACGTAAAGCAGTTGTTATTAGCTTATGGTCGCCTTTATTTATTAGACTTCTGAGTGGCATAAGCGATATCAGATTTGTGACCCTCTCTCGGTGGATCATCGATATATTGATACAATGAAACTGTAACATTATATGAAGCAACAAGAGACTGTTTCTTTTTTCTTTCTTTCTTTTTCAAGATAAAAGCCCATTTTCTTAGAGTTCAATTTTGAATACGTTTTGTCTAGAAGTTGTGTTTGAAAATAGCACTATGAAACCTACACTGACTTATCTGAAAGGTCGACATTGAACAATTTGTTGAAAGGTCGTTTGATTCATGGAGATATACACCGCCATGTTTTGGGTAGTTCCGTAATGGATACTAGGACTGCAATCACTTGATCCTTGAATCAAAGAAAACGCGTTGAGGCAATATAACGGAAGATCCATCAAACATTTGATCCCACTCCAGGAAAAAGAGAGAAAACACTAGATGTTTCAAGAGACTGATTTATATAACACTGAAGAAATGTTATAAACACGAGAGATTATCATAAACATGAATGAGCTCCTGCAACATCAACATCAATATAAGGTCTCCGAGAAAAGGTGGTGAATCAGAGAACTCAAGTAGAAAATTACATTTGATTTGGGTTGTCAGAGGTCTCAAGTATTGTCCATGGCGGTTCACTTATTGCCTTTGTCGTAACGTTCATTAGAACCTTAACTGTCCCGAACAAAATAAATCTGAATTACTTTGATTTTGACGACATTAAGAAACAAGTGTCGATTTTAATGGAGAATGCGCAGTATTCTAGTAAATGGGCCGAATATCAAATATACACTCATTGAAAGTCCACACAATATAAGTATATAAGAATATAGCGCGTAAGACACGTCTAGTTTCCAGTAAGCTTATTGGCTTAATACTAATGAAGTGTGCGTTTTTTACTGAAGAAGAAAAAAAAAGACAATATTCTAATAATATAAACCAAAAATAATGAACAGTGCTGATGTTTAAAATTCACCTTCTCGTCCATTCGTATTTATGTCTAGCTACAACATTGCTATATGACGCATATGCGTGAAAGTTACAGATCTTGGTCAGAAAATAATATAAAATAATAATAATAATAATAATAATAATAAACCCTGTAACTCTTAATACAAAGCAGAACTAATGGCCATTAGAATAATAACAACAACAACAACCAACGTGTCTTTAATTTCAAATAGTAACGATTATACTGAATATTAATTTATGTTCATATCGATGAAATAGTCTGTCAGAGGAATGAAGGTCACATCTCGTCCCGCAGGAGCCTGCAGGGAGCCGGAATGTGCATCCACGAACTTGAAATTTACCATCTCGCATAAACGATCTCTCGGCAATGACATTCTAAAGCAAAGAGTTCGTGGTGTAATACTGCAAACGGTCTCTGTTTAGTTTCTTTTCTTTCATCCTTCTGTTTTGAAACCATATTTTGACTTGACGGTCGGTGAGGTTGAGCATCCTGGAAAGCTGTAGCCTTTTTTCTTTGTTAATGTAAACACTGAAGAAAAATTCTCTCTCCAGCTCTCTGATCTGATACTTGGTGTAAGGGCACCTCTTTTTCCGTGTCTTCTGTCCGGCTGAAATATAAAGAAGAAAGACTGTCAAGCTATTTTCCTTTTTAGCTATATATAAACAATTTAATAGGACATTTTAAAAAAGACCGCAAAATTACAATTAGTTGGAGTAGTTAATGCACCGAACTACCGTTTTCCATATTTCTGCACTAAACAGTAATAATAACAAAACAGCAATTCAGTTCATAATTTAATTAAATATCGAGTTATACGCTGAAGCACAATGCTGAAATAGCCCACTCAATTTCGTTTGATAATGAGCAACTTATAACGGAGTCTAAAATTCCATACGCAAAATTTTCTTTAACCAAAGAGATACAAATAAATTCTACAAAAATGAGAAGATTAACTATTTTCAGAAGAGAGCATTAAACACAAAACCTATCAAATGTTTAAAATTCCCTGAGGTGCATTCGGAATTGACAGATAGACTATAGAGGTGCAGAGTTTTAATAAAGGGGCACAGAATTAAAAAGGGTTGCTGTTAATCTACATTAATGATAGCCCAAACACTGATGGTGTAAGGGAACCCAAACTTTTCAAGACTTAAACGGAAATGGCCTATCATTCACGGCCAATTTCAATTTCGAGCACGTGATCTCGTGTTTAACAAAGTTTTGTTAGGGTAAATATACAGGGCCCTCCATAAACCTATAGCTATGCTTATAAAACAGCAAATAAAACCTTTAACAACAGCACGTCAGATGAGAAACTTTCTCACATAACTGCTGCGCGTGTTTAATACGTACTGCTGTTGCTGCTGAATTTCTCTTCGTTGTTACCGGAAGATGACTCGGGGCTGCTCGTCTCTTCGCACCGCTCGGTCTCATCCGTTCCCCGACAACTGTCGCTCCCTGATTCAGCGGGCAGAGGCGCTTTGCTGGTTGCTCTGTCCACCGGTTGATCGGTCGACTGATTTTCCACGTTCCCGTACGCTGTCTCGACAAACTGATCGAATGCTTGGGGCAGCACTCCGTTCCTCCCTACGCTGCCAAACATGTTGGGTGTGTGGCTCGTGTTAGAGTGGTAAAGAACCGAGTTGTTTTTCGATAACATGTCTCCCAAAGTTCCAGGATTGGACAGGCAGTCCCTGTGCACCATGTCTTCTGTCGCGTAGCAGTGTGGCAGATTGCCCCTGGAGTGCCACTTGCTGGACGTGTCAATGGCATAGTCCCTGAAAGAGACCTCTCGAACCTGTGGCAAATTGGACGTGGAGTATGAGTATGTCATGGGGCAAGAAGACGGGTTCTGGGGCAGAAAAGGAGGAAGACTGGAGAATTCCGTTCCAGACACGTAATAAGTACAGCTGGGCAAATACATGTTAGACCCAACGGGTACCCGCTCATCAAAATCCATCATGACACTTGGTTGGGCACGCCACAACCATAGTACTGCCTCGCATCGTTGTACAGGACTGCTTCAGCTTCAGTGGCTTTGAAGCAGTTCCGCGGAGCTGAGATTTTGAGACGTGAGCTGACGTGGAGATCCATCTCCATCCATTCCAGAGAGCGCCAGTCATGTGACCAAGGGCAGAAATTGACATGTACCTCATAGAATATTGAATGACAACATGTGCAAATGTTCAAGTAGAGGCGATACTTTCATTGACAGACGTGTGCATGCATTGGACTGCAGTTGGTTATACACAACACACTTTAGATTGCTGGACAAAACAATCCGCATGCCCAATAGCCAATTCGCATCACTAACATATCTTGGCTTATGGTCTTTATGGATTTGGTCGCAAACATCCCATGCACCCAAATACAAATCGCCGAACGCTTAGAATTTGAATTCGCTATAGAGATATCGCTCATAATTGATAGTTGCATGTGACAGACTAAATGGAACAATGATTTGGCCTTGTGGGAAAAACATATATAGCGTGTGGTCTCGCACATTTGTCTTTATTCCACGATAGTTAATTCAGAATAATAATAATAAAAGTCTTTTTAAAAAATTTTTTAAAAAAAGGCTAATTTAAAAAGAAAGCCTTTTATGCCACTAGACCAATTGACGTGTGTCTCTGGGATACTAAAGAATACTTCCCCAATTTTAAACCCTTTAGATGCTCCACTTTAAAAGAAAGGCGAAATAACAAGATGTCTTTAGTTTTTGAACATTTAACGTCACACGTCATTGACGGCCACTGAATATACCAATGGAATACATGTAAAGGCACAATATAACAGCCTGGGTTGTAGGGCGCCACGTTAGAAGTGCCAATAACGCATAAATGGACACGAATGAAATAACGATTAATTTGGAGAGTTTTAGTATATATTCATTTTAATTACGAATAGCTACAGCAATAGTTTCAAACCGGCGACATGAGCTAGCTAGATGGTATTTTTACATGATTGCTCAAAAAGACACCTTTAATAGAAGTAAATAAAAATGTTCGTATCCAGAAAATCAAGACCATGTCAGAATTGTCACGGGGTTGTCTTGGACACCATAGTCATGAAGTGAAGCGGCTTAAAAACACATTCGAGGCCCGTAAAGTTTTAACTTTGGACTATGGCCCCCTTCGAATGACTTTGTCCTCCACGGTGAACAATGGCTGAAAATGTACAAAGGCATAAGTTGACTGTGAAGATAAAAAAGAACATGATAAGGGAATATTTGAAAGGTTTGCATGTTCAATGATGAACACGCACCGTCAGATAGTTTAGATTTTCCTTTATCCATACTTTCTCTGAAAGGTCGACGATTTGTATTTTATTTTTTTCAAATAGTCAAACATGTTTTCTGGCATTAGGGCTTCTTAACGAGCAATCTTGTGCTGGGTGGCAATAAAAACTAAAAAAACAGTCCTGGACAGACGTGGTTTTATGGTGCTCCTGGTATCTTGCACCAGCCATTGTCAGCTCAGACAAGCCATGGCCGTCGGAGAGTGATCATGAGACGCCACCTACTTGGAATTCGTGAACTTCAATGAGACCTGAAGTCACGGGTAACAGTAGATTAAAGAGAGACAACGACCCCATGCGTGTATCGGGTGAGAGACACGTTTTTAGCACACTTCTTTCAGATTTATCAACATACACAGAAGGTCCATATGCATGTTTTAGAAACCATAATGTGATTGCAGTTTGAAGGTCTATAAAACAGATTCCGTTTTGTGTAACGTTACTAAACAGGCCCACGTTACTCTACATACAATCATTTTACATATCAAAATGTTGTTTTGGCATATTTAAGAGTGTCCTCAAGCTCGGGAGAGGGTTACTTGCACATAGTGCACACATAGCCCAAATAACACCCCTGATGAGGTTTAAGGGTTTGCATAAGTAATTGTAATCATTTCAAGAAACGTTTGGACTTATCTTCACAATTGTTTTTGACTCAAAACAAATGACCGATAACTTTTCGCTCTGGCTCAAGTTAACACTTCTTTTTTGAGAAGCACAGTAATTGGTACAGTCCAGGCCAATTTGTCATCACTTCATACATACTACAACAGATGAGATTTGTTCTGTGTTGAATGCTTATTTCTTCAATCCATTCTGAAAAGCAGTACGTGTCTTTTGATTTTATTTGTCCCAAACTTAACGCCCGAAGTCTCTGTTAAAATTTGCAATCGTTCAATTGTCGTGTAAAAGCTCGGGCAAAATTCTGCTGGCGCACATGAATTTCTCAAGACTATTATTGTTACTTGATTTTTTATAAATTTGATCAATCAAATGTGGGGGAAAAATCTTCAATTTGCTTTCAATCGTAATAATTTATATATATATATATATATATATATATATATATATATATATATATATATATATATATATATATATATATATAATTATAATATGAATATTATAATAATTATATATAATATATACTTATTGTATATATATATAATTATATATAATTTCTATTTACAGTCTTCACATTTGCACCGTTTCTAGAAGTCATTGACCAGGATATATATATATATAACAATTCTCTAAATATATTAATGCAATGGAAATTATAGTGCCATCTAAAAAAATCTATTTAAAACCGACAATATATTTCACCGACAATACTTTCATTAAACTCAGTAGCCTGCACTAAGTTTGCTTTGAAAAGTGGTTTTATAGACGACATTTGTTTGTAATTAGGTTAAAAAGAGAAACGAGACCTTGAAAAATTAAAATCAGGGATTGGGCTATTGTCTTTTCACTACGTATTTTGTCGCAATGCAGTTGAAGTCCCACTTTTGTTTTTTTCTATATTATGGTGTAGCCTACGATGCTGCTCAAGGATCTTTGAAAATGTAGGTTTGGACATGGTCTGTGCCTTTTATATACATTATTGGTCTATAGCAGGCTATTTGCCGAAACAATGGTAAATTATTAGAGGCACAAAAACAAAACAGCTTTCCGTAAATGTCAAATAATCTGGGACAGAAAGAAAATATTTCACTGCTTTTGTTTTCCGATCCCCGTCACATTGGCTGGAGAAAAAGAGCGGGGGTGGTAGGCTAAAGAGTGAGCCCAATCCCAACCTTTGCCTTGCACTTGCTCTCTTAGGTCCGGTGGTGGATATTGATTTTGAGGCCACACTGACCTGTACATTTTTTATTTTTATTTTTTTCAGGGGGGAAAAAATATGTCAGAGCTCCAGACCTGTAAGGGAAACAAACGGATGAATTAAAATTCTAACAACTGTAATTCATCTTGGTTGATATTCTGTAAAATGCTATAAAAATAGCAAAAACATAATACGTAAATATTCCAATCTTTTATACATCCCTTTCGTTCCGTATTTTCTGACTTGTAACATCGCTCAATTTGGATAAGAATCAAAAGCGCGTTGTTCTAATGTTGTAGTGTAGCCTATGCTAAATATAAAAGAAATGTTTAGCTGACCGAGCACATTTTGTTTAAATATTTTAGAAAAGCAATTTAGACATGCTATGATGCTATGATGCATCTGTAAACGAAAGGGGAAAAATATGAAACATTCAGCGCAATAAAATGAATGTAATAACAGTCTAATACTACATATAAATCACAGTTTGCCTATATACGAGAATTGTTTTTAAAACAAAGTACTTAAGCAGTTAATCCATTGTGCAGCGACTGCAATAGTAGTTGGAGAGCACCTTTGTATTCGGTGAAATATCAATGCTTTGCGTATTAACGGTGATGTTTGGCTTGCAAATGATGTTATTGTAGCTTGTTTTTGTCCCTGTTAAGTACGGAGGCAATGACTGTTTGTCATAATCTTACTGTTTGTAATACTTCTTATTAGCCCCATAATGTGCATTCAGGCATTTGCCAACCATTCCGATGAAGGCCGTATTCGCTTAGCATCACAATCTTCCCTTTGGCCGATAAGTTCATATAATATGGAGCACAAGTTTCTGAGTTAAACTTCCGTAGATCATCCTTAATTTGAGAACTGTGCCAACCTCATTAAAATGCCATTTCTCTTTGTGCCTTAAGGTGGCAGCACTGCCCAGGTCGAAATGCCTTTCCATACGGCAAGAAGAAATGAGGATCCCGTCCGTGTTCTTCTCTCCATACTTTCCGTCTGCTCAGATATTTTCTGAGACTGCAGCTCATAGGCTGCCTTCAGATTCCACGGAGGCTTTCTATGGTTATTTAGTTGTGACGCAATTCGAAAGACTGCATAAAAGATACAAATATTATTATTCGTATGACAAGACCAATTTTCTCTGAATCTAACGGTATTTTAGAAATGAGAAAAGTCAGTGGGTTAAGTGCTCTTCATTGACATTGTATACCTCTCTGTCTATATTAAATAGACTAGAAAATAATCTTTATGTATTATGCAATTATGTCAACTTACTAACGATTAAACTACATTTTATAAGAGTATGCCGATTTTATTGATGCAATTGTATCAGCTCTGTAAGCACAACAAGCTTTAATTAAATGTTAAAAATGTAGGCTTCATTAACAAAATGCAAGTTAGTTTTTTATTTTATTTTATTTTATTCCTCTTCAAAGTAACACAAAGAGCAAGAGCAACAAGAATTAACCTACAAGTGAAACGAAATTGTTTTCACGTTTTAATCTGATTTTAGATTACACGATGTGGTCTAATAGCAGAATTACAAACTACTACACAAGCCATAATAAACTGGATTCTTCATTGGATAATGCTGTAATTCTTCTAGACAAAACGATGTCTTGGTCTGGCTTAAAAATGTAACATTTTAATTTTTTTCCAATTTAGTTTTAGGAAGTTTTACCGAGACTATGTATTTGAGAATGCTTTTGTTGCGTAAGTAATCTTCTTCTTCTTATTATTATTAATATAATTATATCATAATCATGCATGTATAATAGTGTGCATCACATTTAAAAGTATACGAATAAGATACCTTCAAGTTTCTAAAGAATATAGACAATCATCTATTAATATGTAACAACAAATGTTATCAGTAAAAAAAAAAGAAAAAAAATTGTTTAATTTTATTGATTTTTTTATTTATTTATTTTTGTTTTGTTTTGTTTTTTACTTTTTTATTTGTCACAGGGACATAAGACTAACCCAAGGCTTCTGTTGTACGTGTTGTAGACCTACGTGTACCTGTTGTTTTGTGTGGGTTATAGCCTATTTAATTTCCAAGTTTCATTGTCACTTTATTCTCTTTAAATATTCGTGGAAGTTGTTTTCATCAATACGTTGAAACACAAAAGATGATTTAACTGTAAACGTTTATTTATTGTTTATTTGTCTTATATCTATCACAAGTTTTATATTTACAATAATATTTCTTTTTTGTTTGTTTGTTTTATTGTTATAGTAGCATTTATTTCAAGTAATTTTACAATTAAACTGTTAAAACCTGTTAAAAATTTAATTGTGTTGTTCTGTTGAATAAATGCAAGCTACAGGAAACAAAGACCTGCGTGAGAACAGTAGCTTCTCCAAACACCCTTACTCTGGCTGCATTTGGGCCATATAATATCGTGAGAAAATAATTTACGGATAAATAACAATAATAATAATAATTAAAAAAAAAAACTTTTATAAAGCTTGTGTGTGAGAAAGAAACAGATGTATTTATTGTTGTGTAACAGATAAAGATATACCGACACAAGTCACTCCTTCTCAAGTTATCTTAGTCGCAGATGATTTTAAACTGATTTTGTTTTCCATACTTTGATACTGTTATTAATACAAACATCTCAAGATGTTAGATATTAATACAATCTCGCATTCGTTTGTAATACCTCTGAATTAACCGGGGCTGGATGTTACTGCAAAGACTTACTTATACCACTAGATGGCAGCACCATGAAGCTCATGGAAAATGATTGTTGAAGGATATTTTATTCTGGATTTTAGGAATTTAACTTACTGTCTATGATTTTGTCAAATAGAATAAGACAACACATACAAAATAAATAAATAAATAAATAAAAAATCCCCGGTTTAACACATGATATTTTATTTTCTGTTTTACCTCATTTGCTCTTGGCTGACAAAAGAATTAGAATTGGAGTTATTTCTACTATATAGCCTATTAAAACGAATAATTTGTTATGAATATTTCGATTAGGACTTCGGGAACATTTTGAGTAATTGAAAATAAATAAATCTGAATACTCATATGGGGAGTTTTATTTGCATATTGTCTGCAGTAACACATGGAAATTTTTATATTTCGCAAGGTGCCTGAAAGGGGCTTTTTATTTACAGATATGCGTGTAGTAAAAAAAGATGAGAAAAACGTATCTATCATGGCGTGATTCAAATGTAGTTTACAAGAATTCATATTCTCGCCTCCTCGATCAACATGCAAATCCACAGTCTCAAAGGTACAGTTGTGTTTCCTACATGTGGAAACGTGATCAATAATAATAATAAAAAAAAATTAAACAAAAATGTAAAAAAAAATTGCCATGGTTTTGTCTGCTTCAGTGACTTTCTTTCAATGTGTCGAAAATAGTTTTGTCTATATTCCTCTCACGTCTTTCTCTTAAAGACGTCATAGATAAAAAAAATAAAATAAAATAAAAAATGAAGAAGAAGGAAAAAAAAAGAAGAAGTGGTGAATATGTTGTTCTGATCAGTTTCTTTCAGCGTTCCATCAATATATTTTCACCGCCGCGCATCTGCACTGTCTCTTGAAGTGAAACAGATGACGGCATGTATTTCAGAATAAATAATGTTGAAGGTCCTTCCGTTTGTACCCTTTGGTATATCAGTTAAAAAAATCTTTCAGATTCGTTTTAACTGATGCCCTTGTACTTGTTGACCACTTTCTTCTCTTTCACCCTCCTGTTTTGAAACCAGATGGTCACTTGTCGTTCGGTCAGGTTTGTGTGAGCAGATATCCTTCTTCGTTTGTCCTTTGTGATGAACTTATTTGTGGCATATTCTCGTTCTAGTTCCTTTAGTTGAACCTTGGTGTAGGGAACCCGCTTCTTCCTCCCTCGACGACCTGAGGCTCCATCAGTACCCGACACGCTATCTGGAGTCAGATCAGAACCAAAGTACAGTTAGTTGAAACAGAAATAAGGTACAGATTTTAATATCGCATGTCAGAAAAGTCTAAATCAGTAAATAAAACCTAAATATCGCAATGAAGACAATGCATCCATGGCTACAAAGTAAAATATTTACACAAAGTGATTTTCAAAAATCTTTCTATTAATAGGCCGCAAACTTTACGCAAACAGCAAATTTCTCTCCGAAATGATTGAATCCCTAATCTGGTGCATGGGTTAATTTTCCTCATGGTGGCGGAAAATGAAACGGGAAAGAAATATGGCACTTTTACCTTGAATAGACGATTTCCATAGGGTGCTGGACTGTGTTTGGTCTTTTGGGCAGTACACCGGACTGCTCCATCCGTTCGTGATCGCCCAGGGTTGGTAAGTCTCAACAGGCAGAAGAGACTCGTGTCTGGGTTCCGCGGGGGCGCTCAGCGCAGGTACGACCGGTACATCAAGGTAACTAGGTACAGGCTGGTAGGGGCCAGACGAGTAACCCTGGTAGAAAGCAAATTCCTTAGCCCGAGAAGGGAACTCCTCTCCAGAAACAGACGCGTCCATGTATTTTTCCCCATAGGAGGAAGGCTGAGTGCAGGACTTGGGCATCCTACACTGGTAGTAGCTGCCTCCAAAATATCCATAGGGCAATGAGGCACCGGGAGAATTCTGCACGGCTGAACAGGGACTACATTGTTTGACAGGTTCTCCCATGCCCGACCCTGGTACCTCACTCGACGTGTAGGTTGTGCTCGGGGCCAAAGAAGACGGGTGGGCAATAAGATTCCTACACTGATTCGCAGCAAAATTGCCTCCCACAAACCCTTCCATATTCTTGTTCATATCATCCAAGCCGTTGTCATAGAGAAACATCACCGGGTCAATCCAGCGGGAATGGAGGAGTAAAGACGCTGTCATAGCACGCCCTACATGGAGCCTGCCAGCTCTTTTAGAATTCCCGAAGACTGAGAGAGAAGCGACGGATCTGTGGAGTAACAGATACCCATGCGCCCTGTGTGCGTTTAGATCCAAATATTATTGGACGAGCTGAGGCACGTGACATGCAAAGAGGCCGATAAACCTCTAAACTGGAGATAACGCCGATCAAGCAAGACAAATATTCCGCACCGGACTAAAACAAAGTGGAGGGATTTGGTCAAAAATAGCTATAAAGGTTCCGGTGATTAGTTTTATCCAAGAGGGGAAACCAAGTGGCATACCATTGCGCACAGGCTGCAACCTCTCTCTATATCTTCTTTAACTAAACAGTAAGATTATTTGCACATTCTTAAATAACTGTATTTTGTTGAATAATACAAGGTTCATTTTTATCATCATGAATATGATATAACAGTAACAATACAGAAACGGACAGCAACTTTATAAGGCAAATGGTGGCGTTTCAAACCCATGATCGATTCGTTGTTTTTTTTTTTTTGTTTTTTTTTAGAACAAAAATAAATAATTTATTTAGTCTTTAGCCTCTAATTTATTTCACCCCTATTTGTCTAAAACATATATATATATATATATATATAAACGTTTTTGGATGGTTTGCCGCACAGAAGAAAAAAAGATCACAGTTTCAGTGAATCGTCGACCATATACGAGCCCATGAAATGGTAAAATGGCCAAAATCACACGTTATGAAATTACCACCATTTTATTATGCTGTACAAATAGAGATCCAGCCCACAATTTGGCAAGGCTCTTTTACATATGAGTTACACACGGCTGGAGGCCAAGGTCAAGTTGAAAGTTGCAGTCTAGTCAGGGCCCTTGTTGTCATTGAAGACTAGACCGTCTGGCAGGAAACGACCACACATCTCCGGCTGCATTGTAAACGGGAGCACAAAAACTCTTCAGGTACTACACTGCTTTGATGCCACAGATTCAGCATGATATTCTCTTGATCTTGTTTCCATTACAGCTGTCCTTATTTGGTGCGTTGGCAAGGAGCCGGAGGACGGGTGTAATTATGGTGAGAAGCTCAGACGAAACAAAGGCATCTGTCGGGCTTGTGTATATTTACCGACATTATTATTATTATTATTATTATTATTATTATTATTATTATTATTTCAAAGGCCCCATCTTTGATATGAAATCCTTTCCAAATTACCAAATTTATTTCAAACTTGAAATCTGTATTAACCCTCTTAATTAAGCACACATAAATGCGTCAGAGATGACCAGCTTGAAAAATAGTATCCGATGGCATCTTGTTTGGTCCCTCACATGTAGTTTAAAATTCTAATTTTCAATACAATAAGTTCAAACAGAAAATGTGTAAAGAGGTTGCTTGTTGCAATTGTATGTAGTGAATCCCTTCGTAAAATGAGCGTTTAATTTCAGAAGTCCATCAATATAGCTCACAATGTATAACCATCAGGCTAAATAATATCAGCCTATAGTATCATCTTCAATAATGTCTGTCCACTGGGTTTGAATTAAGTCACATAAGGAGATTTAATTTTTTAAAGGGGAAATAATAGGTTAATGCCCCATTCCCTAAATAGATAAAATAGGTCTAATTATCACACATTAGTTAAAATATAGAATTATAATACAGTTATTTTTGATATTTCTAAAACACATTATTTAACACATACAGCATAGGGGTCTCTGAGAATAAAGAAGTGAAATCAATCTCAACAGAACAGGCTAAAGGCGTTATCCGTAACACTTTTGGGAGCAATGTGGCCTACATAAGATGACTAGCTTCCAAATAAGATGAAAAGCTGTTTATTGGGAGCACAATAAGGAAGGACAAACGACAGTGCAGTATTAAGGATTCAGTGAAGTTTTGGTTACCGAGGGGCACACACAGGAAATTATGTCGCTGGTTGCGTGGAAACACAGGCACTTTAGGCGCCAAGTCCACATTTGATCTTTTTAAAGGTTTCTCGAGCTATTAAAGTTCAACGTGGAGATAGACGGATGCGAGAATTGCATGTATGGTGCACAAGACGTAGAAGAGTCCATGTACTTACCTCGAAGGCCCGATTATAGAAGAGTCGACGATTTATCCATGCTCTTCTATCATCAGTTTGATTTTTTGAATTTTCAAGAAATTGGGTATAATTGTAATAAGCTAGGAGTATTGTAATAGGAGTAATAATAACTGTAAGCTATTTAAATGCGTGTTATTTTAAATGAAGGCTATTCAGTTACAGAGCACACTGATGCCATTAAGCGCTTGAAAGTAAGAGGCACTACTGGTACGATTGTTAGACGTCTGAAGGCGAGCAGCTGAAATAGACAGTAACATTGATTCTCAATGTTAAAATTCGTCTGCATAATTCGGATGCTCCAAATACAAATACCAGTTTTTATGGAACAAACCACGAGCAAAAACAGTTTGATAAAGATATCCCGATGCTTAAAATTTCCTCTAAAGAAACAGAGCAAAGAGCTGGAGCTGATCGATTTAGCCCATTTAAGAGAGTGCAAATTCACCCCATTATAATTTCAAGTTCAGATTTTAAAAGAGGTCTTTTCGCCCCTCTATTTACACCAATAAAGGCAAAGTCTGTGCCGCTGTGCCAAGTTATACACGAATTGAAGTTTTATTTGAAAGACACGTAGCCCATGAGTTTCTATTCTGAACACTGTTTTTAAAGTAACAAGCACACATTACTCTTCACCTCTCACCTGTGCAGCTAAATATGTACAGCATCCTAACTGAGATTTGTCAAAATAGCCTACACTTCTTACTATTAAGGAATTATTCATAATAATGTTCGGATTTTGTGTGTGTGTAAATGTCATTTGAAATGGAAGTTACTATGGTCAAAAGAAATTACTATATGTCTGAAAGAATTTTGTCAGTATAGAATATTTTTGACACTATTCAGGTAATAAAACATATACATTTGCCTTTTTACAGTTTTGACGTGATAATGCAGTGAGATTCTTTTGAAATGCGTTTCAGGTATTGTCAAAGAGGTTTTTTGAAAAACGTAGCCTAATTTATACCTTAAAACAACGGCAGTTTTGTGAATTATTTTTGACCAGGTCCATATAATGATACAAACACATGGTTATTATTATTATTATTATTATAAAATCGTAACTAACTATGAGAATAATTAAAGACCCCTCACCCTGTGCTCCAATATAACTCAGACTAAATCTTACATAATTGGCATAGACTTAATTCTCAGTCTAATAGTTTATCAAATAGATTTGTCGCTATAGAAAAAAGGATTCCAGGGCAAAGAAAAATCTTACACATAGTTGACGTTGTTGTTTCGTGCATGTTGCTTTGTAATAAAATCGTCTGCTATGAACTTACAAAAAAAAAAAAGAATATTTTTACTTTAAGGGCAGAAATGTACCATTTATTGGAAGAGTTACTGTGGACTTATCACTCCCTATATACACAGTACTTTCAATGCTGATAAAATGTCAAGCACATTTAATAGTATTACGAAATGTTAACCATAAAAAAGAAATAAAATATCTGATTTATTGTATTTTTTTTAAGCAAGGATCGCATAATCTTTCAATCAAATAACTTCAGATTGTTTATTATTATTATTATTATTATTATTATTATTGACAGATCATGTTATAAAGTCCAAACACTCGTCCCAGGCATAATTCTACTTTTGTCCTTCCGAGCAGTTTGCTTTTGTGAAATGCTAGTTTTCGTTTCACACGATATTATATACAAATGTGTGTGTGTGTGTGTGTGTGTGTATATATATATATATATATATAAGGAGAAAAATACAAATATTTACAAATACAAATATTTGTACTTTAGAAAAATACAAATATTATTTAGGCGTTTTTCGCTGCTATATATATCAGCGAAAAACGCCTAAATAATATTTGTATTTTTCTGCTCTAAAATCCATTATATCGACAAACTGCAGCGAAAAACATAGCCTAAATACAGTGTTATTATTATAATTTTTCCCTCTAAAAGTCCATTAGATACTTAGGCCTGTTGTACAATTAAAGTGTTCAATAATTTATTTAAAATCTAAATGCCTCTTGCGATTCTATTTTCTCAGTTATCAAACCTGTCTGTTCTGAAAATACTGCTCTTGAGGTCTTAGTTGGCATGCTGCATCCCTTTAGGTAATTAAACCTAACAACCATAGAGGATGAAAATATGTAATACACGAATGGTCCACACAATTAAATGTAGGCTAACTATGATGGACTTGCCGACATTAACCACCTATTTCTACCACGTAAAAAAGACAATTTAATGAAAAGATTCGTTAAACAGGTTTTGAGAGTTGCTTAACTCGTCGGCCTTTCATCATGGAGCATGCAACAGAATACATCCTTTGTAAATTATTCCGATTAGTGAAACTCACAAAAAATGATGATAATTTTGCCTGAACTGGCCTGCTGAAAACGAAAGCTTGTATGTGAAAAGACAGTAGCCTATAGCTAATTTTTAAAGAGAGCGCAGACTTAAACGATATTAAATTATTCGTTAAAATTATATAATAATAATAATAATAATAATAATAATAAATATATATATATATATATATATATATATATATATATATATATATATATAATAGATTAATATTTAGACCTGTCAGAGAACGCTGCGATTTACCATGTTTGAGCAGTATAATGCACATTTATCAAAATCAATCTTAAATGCCATGCCACCCCCAGACCACAAGCTAATGACAAATGAGAAAAACTCAGGGTCAACAAGAATGTCTCTCTGAGAACAAATTGATACAGAAATAATAATACAAAAAAATTCAGGATCCCAGAAGGAAACCAGAGAATCTCACGCACTCAATGGGTCAAACTGGAAAGGGATACCGGGATTTGGGTGCTCTGTTTGCAAGACCTGCCAACTAGATAACAACACAGCACTTAGGCCTCCATGCTTAATGGACTTTTTATGGGTTTGTCCTGCAATCATGTGACCTCTAGCATTATGGCCTTACTTTGGCTCTTTGGTGGGTAGATCAGAAACATACCAGTGACTACATTTACCCTCATTTAAGAAACCGAGAGAGAAAGGAGAAAGAGCATGCAGAGTAGTACGAAAGCGAGAGAGCCAAAAGAGAAGACAATTGTTTGTCACAATGTGTATCTTCTTGATTCCATGATGCACACAGAACTGTGACAGAAGCAAGATGGGGCACACAAACAGATCTAATTATAATTTATGGGTTCACATATAAACATTTTAATTTTCAATAGGTTCCCAACCTTCAAAAGAAATGCTAAAGTTCAACAGTGTGAATGTGGGACTACAATATTTCAGTTCCCTCTGTGAGGAGAAGATCCAATGAGTCATCTAGCCATTGAATCTAAGGTGAGGCTTCATAAAGAAGAATTCTTTATAGTATTAAAGACATTCCACAGTGTGACATCGATGAGACTAAAGATTCAGGCTGTGTCGGATCACTCTCAACTGAGAGCCACATTCATCAGGCTGGCCTAGAAAAAACACTGGTAGACTGGTGGGGTTTTAGAGCCATTAAAAATGTATGGACAACAGAAACTATTATGCTAGTGTTACATTAATGTGTATGCACAAGGATGCACACATTAACAAGTCAAGGTTCTTTGAGTTAGATATTTTCTGCTTTAATTTTCTGGTGTTTAAATGTACACAAATATGGCATGTAGACTATGCAACTGTGAATCAACAGACCCCACCTTAACATCCTGGTTCAATAGAAATTAAGCTCAATCGACAGCATTTGTGGTATAATGTTGATTACTACATACACACACACACACAAAAGTACTTGTCCCTCCTTTTCTTAAAAGAACCAAGACTAAATTGAAGTACTTACAATTGAAGTGAATGGGGCCAATTTTTGGAGGTTTTAAAGGAAAAATGTGAAATAGCACCTACATTAATTCTTCTGTTAAAACTTGTGTATTGTTTTAGCAGTAAAGTTGTTTAACATGTTGATGCTCATTGACCCCACCCATGGGTTTGACTTTACTTTGCTTAAATTAGTTCACATTTACCATATCGTGTGCTGTTCAAAATTGTGCATAATGTTGACAAATTATACGTCTTTATAATATGTCAACATTATTAACTCTTTTTTGACTAGACTATATAATATATGTGAACTAATTTAAGCACAGTGACATCAGTTCGGGGGGGGGGGGGGTGCATGCACATCAACAGGTTAAATAGTTATATTTTTTGGTAGTTTTAAAGTTGTAAAATTGGCTATAAATTTACACAGAAAAGGTAGGCAATATTATCACACTAAAATCATGTAGACATGAATGTTGGTTACGTTTAAAGGCTATACTATTGAAACAGTGAGTATTTTAATGTTTACGGATTGACATTCACTTCCATTTTAAGTTTCTTACTGTAACCCAGATTTTTGCTTTTTTTTTTTTTTATTATTTTTTGTGGTATAATCAACTTTATGCCACAAATGCTCTCAATTGTGCTTAACTTGTGCTGAACCAAGAATATTCATAAAAATAAAAACTTTGCAAATCTGTTAAAAAAAAGAAAGCTCTAAGGAGTGTCATGGCTGAGCTGGTCAATGTTTGTGGCTATTAAGGTTGAAATGAGCCACAAGTTATCTGTAAGCCTTTCCTTAAAAACTATGACAAATGCTGCATTATCATATCATCAGTCTTTTGATAGCCAACAGTCAGACACAGACAACATTCTCAAAATTCACAGCATCTAATGATAGGTCGATTGGTGGATTACTAATTGTACATGGGTAGGCCCACATAAGTAACATGGTTCCAACAGATCACAGCCTGTCAAATAGACCCTACACACACATACATACCCACTATCATCAAATAAACACATGTATTCATTAAATCACTCACTCACTCATTCATTCATCAGATGATACCAGCTCCCATCACATACATGCCAATGTATCGGGCAGTTGGGTCAATGTTATGTAGGTTGTGTACAAGGCAAGCAATGCTTGGTAAGGCTGTGGAAGGGGCAAAGAGTGTTTCTGTCTATTGGCCCTCCTCCTCTCTGAGGAACTGGAAGACTGAGGAGAAGTCTTTGGTGGCATAGCCGTGTGCACACATCATCCGGTAAATCTGATGGGCCAGAGAGCCCAACGGCACTGATGTCTTTGTGTTGGTCGCTGTATTCTGTGCAAGTCCCAGATCCTGATAATAAATGACAATTACAGATAATGATGATTGTTTAATCTATATCACATGCTGTAAACTGGGGATATTCTACAAAGCCGGCAAAAAAAAAAAAAAAAAATAGTATGAAACCAAGAAAGAAACACAACACTATTGATGGCAAAGCAAACCTTGGCCATTAATGTAGTTCCGAAGCCACCCTGGTAGCTGTTTGCTGAGGGCACTCCCTCCATCACTCCCGGCACAGGGTTATATGTATCACTTGACCAGCAGCGGCCAGAGCTCATGTTCAAGATCTTGGCCAGAAGTTTCGGGTCAAGCCCTAATCTGTCAGCACACAAAGAAATCTTGTTTTAAAAAAAAAAGTCTTGAGTATGCAAGGTAAACAGTAGAAAATAACATGCTCTGTAACAGAGGTAAAGGCTTCAAAAAAGTTGTATCACTGAAACTCATAAGACCAATAAGGTCAATTCTTTCAAAAAGAGCAAACAGACTAGTGTTGAAGAAAAACCTGTGATGTTAATTTTATTCAAGCAACAGGATCTTTAAATTAGGCATTAAATAATTTACCACACATTGTGGCCCCAGTAAGTACTTGGACACAAGGGTATGCCTCATTGTTTCGTCTGCCGTTACATCTTGTTAGGCCAAAAGTTTTAACGTTTCAAAATATACTCCACTGACCGTAAGCCTGATATGAATGCGTTTGAAGCATGCACACCATGACTTCTTTGTTATACACTTTAGTGAAGTCAATTCAAAGAAAATGCACATCACATTCACAGGTTTGTGATGTTACAAAAAATTGGCTGTAAATTAGTCTGCACAGACCCTGACTGTGCACCAAGAAGAAAATGGAAAACTGAAGCTTACTTTTGGCTTTAAACCACACTTAAAAATGAATGAATTTCACTGCAATAGATAGGTCATGTTAAGTGGATGCATGAAGTCTGTTCCCCTTAAATTCACACAGGTGTAGTTCGACACAAACTATGTTCCACAGAGATTCAAAACGAGAAAGTGTCCATCTAAATACTTTTTTTTTTTTTTCTCCCCAATTTGGAATGCCCAATTCCCAATGCGCTCAAAGTCCTTGTGGTGGCATAGTGACTCGCCTCAATCCGGGTGGCGGAGAAAGAATCTTAGTTGCCTCCGCGTCTGAGACCATCAATCCATGCATCTTATGACGTGGCTTGTTGAGCACGTTACAGTGGAGACATAGCGCGTGTGGAGGCTTCACACTATTCTCCGTGGCATCCACGCACAACTTACCACGTGCCCCACCGAGAGCGAGGACCACACATTACAGCGACCACAAGGAGGTTACCCCATGTGACTCTACCTTCCCTAGCAACCGGGCCAATTTGGTTGCTTAGGAGACCTGGCAGGAGTCACTCAGCACGCCCTGGATTCGAACTCGTGACTGCAGGGATGCTTCATGCCATCCACCGCGACAACCATGCTCAACTCGCCACGTGCCTCACCGAGAACGAACCACATTATAGAGACCACGTGGAGTTTACCCCATGTGACTCTACCTTCCCTAGCAACCGGGCCAATTTGGTTGCTTAGGAGACCTGGCAGGAGTCACTCAGCACGCCCTGGATTCGAACTCGTGACTGCAGGGATGGTAGTCAGCATCTTTACTTGCTGAGCTACCCCCCCCCCGCCCATCTAAATACTTTGTTTCTTTTGTGTGTTTTGAACACTTTATGTATAAATGTAAGCATTCATGTATGTACAGTACTGTGCAAAGCACTAGGCACATTAGATGTTTCACAAAAACATTTGTCTTAAAGGGATAGCTCACCCAAAAATGAAAATTCTCTCATCATTTACTCACCCTTATGCCAGATATGTATGACTTTCTTTCTTCAGCTGAACACAAACGAAGATTTTTAGAAGAATATCTCAGCTCTGTAGGTCCAAACAATGCAAGTGAATGGGTGCCAACATTTTTAAGCTACAAAAAAATCAGCATAAAAGTAATCCAGAAGATTCCAGTGGTTAAATCCAAATCTGTGATATGATACTGTATGTGTGGGTGAGAAACAGATAAATATTTAAGTACGTTTTTACCATAAATTCTCCTTTCTGCCCAGTAGGTTGCGATATGCATGAAGAATGCAAATTGGCAAAAACAAAAGAAGAATGTAAAAGTGAAAGTGGAGAGTGATAGTAAAAAAGGACATAATATTTATCTGTTTCTCACCCACACCATCATATCGCTTCAGAAGATATGGATTTAACCCCTAGAGTCTTATGTGTTACTTTAATGCTGTGTTTGTTCATTTTGGAAGTTCAAAACGTTGGCACCCATTCTCTTGCATTGTATGGACCTACAGAGTTGAAATATTCAAAAAATCTTCGTTTGTGTTCAGCAGAAGAATGTCATACACATCTGGGATGGCATGAGGGTGAGTAAATGATGAGAGAATTTTCATTTTTGGGTGAACTAATCTTTTAAGATGGCTATTTTATATCTTCTGCTTTAGTGTGTCAATAAGAAAAATAAATTTTGGATTTATAAACATTCTTTTTGCAAACAGAATAAAATAGAAGCAGAACAAGAAGTCCTACAACAGATTGTTTGGCACCCACAAAGCCCAGATTGAAGTGACAGAAGCAGTAGAGCCTAAATACATAGAAAAACTGTGGCAAGATGCTTGGAACAACCTATCTGCCAACAACATTAAAGAACTGTGTGCAAGTTTGCCTAAGAGAATTGGTTCTGTTAAAGGCATTGGGTGGTCACACAAAAAAAAAAATATATATATATATATATATATATATATATATATATATATATATATATATATATATATATATATATATATATATATATATATATTTTTTTTTTTTTACTGCACTTGTATTATCTAACTATCTGTCAGCCACAACATTAAAACCACCTGCCTAATATTGTGTAGGTCCCCCTTGTGCCGCCAAAACAGCGCCAACCCGCATCTCAGAATAGGATTCTGAGATTATATTCTTCTCACCACAATTGTACAGAGCGGTTATCTGAGTTACCGTAGACTTTGTCAGTTCGAATCGGTCTGGCCATTGCCTGTTGATCTCTCTCATCAACAAGGTGTTTCCATCCACAGAACTGCCGATCGCTGTTTTTTTTTTTTTGTGTGGAACCATTCGGAGTAAATTCTAGAGACCGTTGTGCGTGAAAATCCCAGGAGATCAGCAGTTACAGAAATACTCAAACCAGCCCGTCTGGCACCAACAGTCATCCATAATATAAACAGCCAATCATGTGACAGCAGTGCATAAAATTATGCATATACGGGTCAGGAACTTCAGTTAATGTTCACATCAACCATCAGAATAGGGAAAAATGTGATCTCAGTGATTTGGACTGTGGCATGATTGTTGGTGCCAGATGGGCTGGTCTGAGCATTTCTGTAACTGCTGATCTCCTGGGATTTTCACACACAACAGTCTTTAGAATGTATTCCGAATGGTGGCAAAAACAAAAAAACATCCAGTGAGCGGCAGTTCTGTGGATGGAAATGGCTTGTTGATGAGAGAGGTCAACAGAGAATGGCCAGACTGGTTCGAACTGACAAAGTCTACGAGTGGAGGTGGGGGCATGGTCGAGCACCAATTTGTGAATGGAGAGCGAGACCGGGAGATGAGAGCGGTAAGGAGTTACACCTTTGGGCAATTTTACTAACAGCTGTTCTGTGTTGCAGTGAGAGGTGACAGAGAGATAAAAGAGAGCTGAGAGTCACAGAGGGGAGAAGTGACACTTGTTGGATGTGTGTGTGTGTTTATGTGGACATTTTGGTGTATTACTGAAAAGTGCTTTAAAAATAAAAGACCAGAGAAGGGGGAAATTCGTTGGCTCCCACTTCCTCATTTCTGGAGAGTCAAGAACGTGTTACAGTGGTGCCAAAACCCAGAATTAGAACTGAGGAAGAAATGCTGTCATGGAGTCCTCACCATTAGCTGAAATCATCCAGACTCTTGCCGGCATCCACCAGACACAGCATCAAGCCCTCCTGGACCTACATGCAGGGCAGGAGTAGCGTTTCCAGGTCCTTCTCCAAGCCCAGGTGCAGGACCGACAGGTATTACGGAGCCTGATGGCCCTGGCTCCAGCAGCGAACCTGGCCGCAGCCATGGCCACACCCCTACCTCCACACTATGGTAACTTAGATAACCGCTCTGCACAATTGTGGTGAGAAGAATAGCTTTGCGGGTCGGCGCTGTTTTGGCGGCATGAGGGGGACCTACACAATATTAGGTAACTGTAGGTTATAACAGAATGGCACAATCATAAAACAAAATATGGCAACAATGAAAAACATGAAATGACCCCTGTTCAAAAGTCTGCATACCCTTAGTTCTTAATACTGTGTATTGCCCCCTTTAGCATCAATGACAGCGTGCAGTCTTTTGTAATAGTTGTCTATGAGGCCCCAAATTCTTGCAGGTGGTATAGCTGCCCATTCGTCTTGGCAAAATGCCTCCAGGTCATGCAAAGTCTTTGGTCGTCTTGCATGAACTGCACGTTTGAAATCTCCCCAGAGAGGCTCGATGATATTAAGGTCAGGAGACTGTAATAGCCACTCCAGAACCTTCACCTTTTTCTGTCGTAACCACTGGAGGGTCAACTTGGCCTTGTGCTTAGGGTCATTGTCATGCTGGAAAGTCCAAGAGTGTCCCATGCGTAGCTTTCGTGCAGAAGAATGCAAATTGTCTGCCAGTATTTTCTAATAACATGCTGCATTCATCTTGCCATCAATTTTCACAAGATTCCCCATGCCTTTAGAGCTCACACACCCCCAAAACATCAGATCCACCAAGCTTGTTGACCCCTCTCCAAACATAGCCCTTATGGTTGTGACCATAAAGCTCTATTTTGGTCTCGTCACTCCAAATTACAGTGTGCCAGAAGCTGTGAGGTGTGTCAAGGTGTTGTCGGGCATATTGTAACCGGGCTATTTTGTAGCATTGGCTTCTTTCTGGCAGCTCATTTTTGTTCAAATATCGTCATATTGTGCTCCTTGAAACAACCACACCGTCTTTCCAGAGCAGCCTGTTTTTCCCCTGAGGTTACCTGTGGGTTTTTCCTTTTAGCCCAAACAATTCTTCTGGCAGTTGTGGCTGAAATCTTTCTTGGTCTAACTGACCTGGGCTTGGTATCAAGCGATCCCCGAATTTTCCACTTCTTAATAAGTGATTGAACAGTACTGACTGGCATTTTCAAGGCTTTGGATATCTTTTTATATCCTTTTCTATCTTTATAAAGTTCCATTACCTTGTTACGCAGGTCTTTTGACAGTCCTTCTCTGCTCCCCATGGCTCAGTATCTAGCCTGCTCAGTGCATCCACGTGAGAGCTAACAAACTCATTGACTATTTATACACAGACACTAATTGCAATTTAAAAAGCCACAGGTGTGGGAAATTAACCTTTAATTGCCATTTAAACCTGTGTGTGTCACCTTGTGTGTCTGTAACAAGGCCAAACATTCAAGGGTATGTAAACTTTTGATCAGGGCCATTTGGGTGATTTCTGTTATCATTATGATTTAAAAAGGAGCCAAACAACTATGTGATAATAAATGGCTTCATATGATCACTATCCTTAAATAAAAGACAGTTTTTTTGCATGATCAGGCATATTTTCAAAATCAATGCCACAATTTCTGCCAGGGTATGCAAATTGTGAGCACAACTGTATAATATATATATATATATATATATATATATATATATATATATATATATATATATATATATATATATATAATGTGGTTTATGAGTTTGAAGCCTTAACTTTTTGAAAAGTGTGTTTTTGCTCTATTTCTTCAAAATAAATGCCATTTGGTTTAATATTTTGTTTTACAACAAACTGTGAAACAAATATATTTATACACATTTAAGTGTGGCACAAGTGCCCAAATACATTTTAGTGCCAAAGTGTATAAATGTATTATTCAAAAATGTAGACACTGCACCTGATTCCTAAATTCATGGTCTCTGCTGTTCCAATCATTCCAATTGCCAGCAGCATATTGTTGCAGATTTTAACTGCCTATAAACAAAGCAGATAGATGTGATATCCAGTGAAAAATTTGCATATTTTTAAAGAATGGCATTGCATTCTTAAATGTTCATTTCATTCATACCTGTCCAGAGCCAACCTTGCCGCAATACACTACATTAGCCCCCATACAGCTCAGAAGTTCCTTGGCTGCATTGAACTCCTCCTCTGGCCCACCCACCATAAAGGTGAGCTTACCTGAAGTGGCAGCACCAGCACCTGAAAAAGGAGAAAAATAAATGCAGATCATTCTACTGTATCTGGAACGTAATGCACATAAAAGGTACTAGTTCAAATTCCGCAAAAGACCACAGTAACAATAACTATGGAAGTTGAGTTTTGTAAATGGCAGATAAATGTGTCATTAAATAAGTGTCCAAATCAGAGAATGAGCAACTACATGCATGTCATAGTGACTGAATGACTGGGTTACTTAAATCCTCAATTCATCACACCAGTAACTTGTTCCAACCCTAAGTAAAAACCTCCAAACCGTTCCTCTGCATGCCATGAACAAAAAATTGTGAGGATCAGAGCATGTGTTTTCAAAATGTAGCACCTTGGATGTACCATAATTACACTTGTAGGGGAAAGTTCTAAAAATTACACAAGCACTTCACCATCTGCTGTGAACACAGATGAGCTGACGTCACAGCAAGTTTGTTGTGGCTCATGTTTCGTTAAGCCTCCATCACAGGCGCTAACATGGAGCTGAGAATAATGTCTGGAGGGTGTAAGTAAAGAGAATGAGCAGGTCTGTGGATTTCACAAACCAAGAGCGGGTCCAACGGTATGTTAGCCAAACCCCACTGACGCATATGCATTGGGAGAGGCAACAATTTAAGGACAGCAAACTAGAAGCACATTGTATTTTTATGTGCCCAAAGACCAGAGGGAACAACTTCCTGATTAAAAAGGAGTATCAGTGACTGAGTTAAAAATTTCTAGTTACACTACAACAGTTTTCACACCTCAGCCAAGCCTTTATAAGAGAGGCACGCACATTGGGAGACCTCTCTAAGAAAGTATGTGTGTACATGTGTATAATCAAAGTGTGAGAATAGGTATGTGAATGTTCTTATACATCCGGATTAGAACCTTCAATTTTGGGAAACTGGTGGAGGTCCAGGCTTTGAGTTGATGGAAAGACAACCATTTTGATACCACTGTGATCACCAGTAAAAGCCTGGACCAACAATATAGTCATAACATCTCCATACGTTTGATTGAATGAGACCAACTATTGCAATAACATCTATTTTAGCAAATTAGTTTTAAATCCCTAATTTTGCAAATTGTAGCTGAAAGATTTCAAACTCACAAAAATCATTGGAACAATGACTCTCTCTAAATACCCTTGAGCTCTACACTGCCCAACCAAGTTCAATATCGAGAGCTGAATAGATTTAATCCAGTGCAGTGGGAAGCAGGGGCGGCACTAGGGTTGGGCTTTCCAGGCTTAAGCCCGGGATGTTTCAGGAAAAGCCCCGGATGTTTTCAGAACATTGTACTAATTACCAATCTGCAGCAGTGCACATGAAGTGCATTTTTGTTGATCAATGTGAAATAATTTGTGGATGTTCTGTAGGCAGGTTCCTAACAGGAATCAGAGAATGTGAGCGGAGCGGTGATAATTTCACTTGAGCGGAGAGCGCCTTTTTGAAGACTCCGCTCGCTCAGTGTTGCTCGCTCAACCCAGAATGCGCTTCATGATATGCTGGTTTGGGAATCTGGGAAATAAGCAATAGGCCTGAGGTTATGGAGCTCTAACATTCTTTTAGTGAATTTGCAAACCTTATAGCCTAAATAAATGCAAAGTATAAATCAAAGTTAAGAACGAGGAAATCAAAAGGGAGTGTGTAGAGACTGTGAGAATTAGCAAATATTCCTTTTGGAATGTGTCACATTGCCAGAGAGCACGAGGATGTGCTACGTGAACATGGTAGTGTAGCAAAATATGAGCTAGTAGACTACACTACTATTCGATAATAAATTAATAGATAAGTCACGTATCTTGTTGTTTTGCCATCATGTCAGTGCAGCTGCCAGCTAGATGTAGGCCCGGTTCTGCGGGGGTGCGAATGTTAGAGCACCCTCAATTGAATATGTAAGATTAATAATACTGTACATTGGCAAAGCATTTTTCCTTGAATACTGGCGAACACAAACAAAAAAAATCCCAGCATCAAAACCAATAAACATGTATGATCTTGCAGACCAATGTGTCCTAATCTGCAGGCAGAGCATTCTGCTTTCATGCCTTCATTGTTCAATTGATCATTTGATTAGTAAAGATTTTGCTCTCGCTTAGAGAATTTCATAGCGGAATTATCTGTTGCTTTCGATTTCTGCTTCGGGATAAAGTGGCTCATAACTGCTGGTCAGTTTCCCAAAGCCAAATCCACACCTTAACAATAAGTGAAATGTAAAAAATGACTCTAGATTAGTGGTTGCAGATAACATCTTCCGACATCACTTGCTGCATTCATGCACAGAGAAAAATCTATTAATAATTGTACATTAGAAAAAAAAAAAAAACTTCTTAAACGAAGGCAGCATAATTTGTGAATTAAATTATTTGTTTTAGGATCATTAAACATGACTTCATCTAATATATATATATATATATATATATATATATATTGGACAAAATCTCTGCAGGACAAATTTTTATTTGTTAAATCCATGGTTAAACCTTGCTGTACATATAAAGAGTGCATGCACATGATTGTTTGACGCATATAAAGTCCAGATTCACTTTATAATGCTTTAAAAATATCAAGGAAAAACAAAGGGGTCTCATGATACCTACTAATATAATAATTATTGTATAATTAACCACAGTCCTTTAGATTGCATATGATTCGTACATATAAAATTTTGGGGAATATGAATCAAGCAACAACACTGAAAAATACAAAAACTTTCACTGCTCTTTTCTGGATAACTTAATAAACCCTTTAAAACTGAACACAAAATTAGGATGAGAAATTGCTCATTAATTTACAGACCCAAAGTCTGATAGCATTAAATCAGAAACCTATTAATGTATCAAATCTACAGTATAATCATTCCATGTAGACAACTGAAGAACAATTATGAATTTCACTTTTATATGCAATATTATTCCTGGTACCAGTCCATGTTTTCATTATTGACATAAACGACTCGAACAAACTTTAAAGTTGAAAAGATTGTGTTTTTCTGGGTCAGTTGTATCACTCGGGTCCAGTTTAAACGGAAAAGCACAAATTTGTGCATATGCGAGTTTCCGTGCCAACGCACAGATGTTTTATCACTTGTAGAGGCGTGTTTGATGACTTGTTTAAAGTAAATAATGGTAATTTAGAACTGAATTTGTTTAAGGCATTATTTGAAGATGTTCATGACAAATGTGCTAACAGAGAAATATTTGACTGATTACAAATGATAAGGAAGGTCTGGTTGACCCGATTATCTAACAGTCGCTGTAAACCAGTCCAAAATAAACAGCGAGATTTTATATACAAAAACACAACAATACAATCACATAATTTCAGATGTGTACATTACTAATCATTTGATAATTTAATAAATGTTGGCCTATAGTCTATATCTAAGCCCATGTGGGCAAGGGGCAGTTGCTTGGGCCACTGTAGCTACCCGTTGTGTACGTGTTTGGAACCAAGTATAATTACAGAGACAATGTCGGAGCGGGATTTGAGTGAACGATTTTTTACCGGTGAGCTTGAGCGGTACTTGAGCAGAGTGTCAGCTTGGGCCGTGAGCGGTTCGCACACGCATGGAGCGGGTTATTGAGCGGAGTGTCACACCGCTCCGCTCACATGCTCTGACAGGAATACAGCTTGGTGTCATGGCTCTGGATTTGTAGGTTTTAAACATATGTGTTCAATTAGCTTGATTACAAATTATAATAGCATTGATCAGTATTATTAAGGCGGATTGCGGTTGCGGATGATTGTCTATAGTGGTGGAATAAAGCAGTTGGTAGACATGAAAAGTTTTCAATCCAACTCATTTTATGCTCAGGCATAAATTTTGTTTTGAATTCTTTAACAAACAACATTGAAAGATTTACTTCGTTTAAAAATAGACTTTTTGTCGATGCAAATTTTAAACACGCATTTTAAAAGTGTATCCTGTGTATAATGATGCATACATGGATGGCTATGGGCTAAGCCCTGGAAGTCTACTGACCCTAGTGGGAAGGGAAGGCATAAATCTCTGTTAATCTACTGGACTAGGTCATAAAATGGCTCAAAAGCTAAAAAAAAAGTAGGTCTTATTAGGTTGAAAGGGTGACAGCAAACAGAGAGAGTTGGGTAAAGGTGTGAGAGTTTATGCATATACTGTTTGTGACTGTGTTTAAGCCGCAGGCCAAACGGTGTGTGGTTAATTTAAATTATAATATGAAATATTCTCACTTCTGTTCCTTTCCCTCACACTTAAAGCAAACCCCACTGCTGTACAGAGAAGTCATGGCTTCTTCTCTTGGAGTCTCTGTCTACATGCTCGATAATGGCATAGGACGAAAGAAAGGGCATTTCTCAATGCAAAGAACGCAGAGAATGGCCTTGCATTCTAATGAAGACTAGTTTTACCAAGCTACATTGGAAGAATGAACATGGAACGACAGAAGGACGTAGAAGGCATCTATTGCACAACTGACCGTCCCAGCACAGTTGTAGCCAGTGAGAGAACTACTGGCATCATAACAGACCAGTGACAGCATTATTATCCATCACACCAGTGATGTTTTGCAGGACTAATGACATGTTGAAAGAATAAAGTCTATAAACACTGGTTTCTTCCAGGAGTTTATCACTTTATTACAATGATACCCAACAAAACAACAAATGCTGATGGAGTATAACGACTCTCACGGGCCCTCAGATTTTCACGAGCTTACAGTGGAAAACTTTTGAAGGAAACCACAATGATAAATGTCCTTCATCTGCCATCATAGTACTGGGTTCCTGCCCACAAGTCACCATCCAATCCATCCTCAATATTTGGCCTGATCAAGAACACATCCGTTTATTTTTATGCCTTCTTTTTACTTGTGTTCTTGAGTACTGGAATTGAACTTCGGCAGTGGATGATGATGTCGAACGAGTCCACAAGAACGTACGATTGTAAAAGAACACACATTGAGAAATAGCAAAAGATGTGCACAAGTAATGGAAGTTGGTTTGTAATTTTGAGATGATGGTGGAGAATGTAGCTCTCTAATTTGTCAATGCAAGAATAGACAAATACAAACAATCAATACTGAGGTGCCAATGTGACGAATGAAAAATCTGGCACAGCTTTATCTTATATAGAGATTTCTAAAATTGTCAGATACATTACAGCCACTGAGTCTGAGCATTTGTCTCCATCTCCGCCCTAGGAGGTCAACGGATCAATTCCCAGATGCTGGCTTTTGATTTCATATATAACTCAGTGTCCACACCAATGGTTGGATTAAGAAAATGGAAAGGATGAGACATAAAACTCATTCCTATCAACAAACCTGCAAATCACCCACCGCAGACTGAAAGAGGAATAAGAGTGAATAAAAGAGAGCCTCTCGTAGCTATAACTGGTGTATCCTGATCTTCAACTTTGTCGACCTAGAAATACTTTTCCTTGTCAATGTAACCGGCAGAAACAGTGATTGCTGACAATTCATTGGTTTCTTTGACTAGTATTGAAACTCTAAAATCTTTATCATGCCAAACTATATTACTGCAATGCAAGTTTGCTTTGAGTACAGCAAGGACAAATAAAACCTAGAGGATGGTTACAATCAGGCATGGACGTTAATGTGAAACCTGAATTCCACTATTAACATCAAACACAGACCTGTGATTGCGAAAACCACATTGCTTGACCTAGGGCCAAGGTTTCTTTAAGAATTTTTGTAGCTACTAATTTCGCAATCGAGACTATGGGCATGATTTATGGGCATGACTTATGAAAACATGCACTAACAAACTGTCATTTTGTCTACAATTACATATGTGGTTTGTGTACAGCTAGTGCATACAAAACAGATTTTTCTAACTTTTCAGGGTTCAAGTTCACACTTTCAGTACACTACGTCAGTTATTTGCCAGCCCTTTCACACCGAGTTGTTTAAGCAGTGAGAAACCTTCACCTCACCTCCAGACACTGGGGCATCCATGAAAACAGCCCCCAGTTTCTCTGCAGCAACTGCCATCTCCTTTGAAACAGCTGGATCAATAGTGCTGGAATCAATGAGTAGTGCTCCTTTCTTAACTTTCCTACAAAGATATCAGTTTAAAAGACCCGTCCGGTACAGAGTACATGTGAGATACCTTTACCTATTGTCTTTTTAAGTTTAAAACAGTTTTAAAACAATTTTCAACATACTGAAATCAGCTACTGATGTCATTATCTATCTGAATGTTCTTAAAAGTTTAACATTTTCTAAACTGAAAGGGATAGTTATCCCAGAAATAATCATTCTGTCATCATTTACTCACCCTAATGTTTTTCCAAACCCATAGGCCCATGTCGCTCTTTCCTTCATGAAACACAATAGATGTTAGGCTTAATGATGACCTAATTTTTATTTTTGGGTGAACTATTTTCATCATTTACTCACCCACACGCCATACCAGATGTGTATGACTTTCTTCTGCTGAACACAAACTAAGATTTTTAGAAGCTCTGTAGGTCCATACAATTCAAGTGAATAATGGCCAGACCTTTGAAGGTCCAAATAGCACATAAAGGCAGCATTCAAGTAATCCATACAACTCCAGGGTTCAGAAGCTATATGATAGGTGGGGGTAAGAAACATCAAATTTAATTCATTTTTTTCCTAAAAAATAAATAAAATAAAAATAAAAAAATCAGCACTTTCACTTCTTTTAATTTTGGTGATTTGCATTCTTCGTGCATATCGCCACCTGGTGGGCAGGGAGGAAAATGTATTGTAAAAAAGGACTTAAATATTGACCTGTTTCTCACCCACACCTACCATATCACTTCAGAAGAAATTGATTTAACCACTGAAGTCGTTTGGATTACTTTTATGCTACCTTTATGTCCTTTTTGGAGCTTCAAAGTACTGGCCACCATTCATTTGTATTGAATGGATCAACAAAGCTAAAATATTCTTTTAAAAATCTTTGTGTTCTGCAGAAGAAAGTCATACACATCTGGCATGGAATGAGGGTGAGTAAATGATTAGAGAATTTTCATTTTGGGGTGAACTGTCCCTTTAAGTGTGGCTGAATGTGTGCTGGCATTGACAATGAACTGGGAAATTAAGACAGTCTGGGATTAAGCTGATGTTGGAAGGTTCGGTTTTGCAATAATCAAGACTATAAAGTGTAGAGAAAAGAGTTCCTTACTTCAAAATTCCATTTGGCCCTGTATACACATCTATAACATTGAGGCTAGAGGGGAGCATTGTGATGATGCGATCTGCTTTGTCCCCCACATCCGCAGGGTTGTCCAGGATCTGAGACCACAGACAACAAGAGATAAAGCGTATGGCAAAACTGCAAACAAATAAGGCTTCTCTATCATGTCAATCTATAAACAAAACTAAATCGACATACAAAGCATGTACATTGCGATGTTCATTGCAGGTGAAAATGAAAATTCTCTCATTTACTCACTCTCATGCCATCCCAGATGTGTATGACTTAATTTCTTCTGCAGAACACAAAGATTTTTAGAAAAATATCTCAGCTCTGTTGGTCCATACAATGCAAGTGAATGGTGACCAAAACTTTGAAGCTCCAAAAATCACACAAGTCAGCATAAAAGTAACCTTTCGACTCCAGTGGTTTAATCCATGTCTTCAGAAGTGATCTAATTCCGAAGCGATTTTGGGTGAGAAGACCAAATTGTAACCCCTTTTTGATCATGACTTCAAGCTTGATTACAGTTCCTAGTGCTTGACACATACACAGAGTGCTAGATGGCACTTGGAAGTTTAATAGAGCTTGAAATCATGCTTGACAAAGAGACTGCTCAATTTTTAGTTAGTTCTCACCCAAAACTGATTAGATCGCTTCAGAAGTCATGGATTAAACCACTGGGGTCTTATGGGTTAATTTAAAGCTGCCTTTGTGCTTTTTGGAGCTTCAAAATTTTGGTCACTATACACTTGCACAGTGTAAACCTTCAGAGCTGCGATATTCTTCTAAAAATCTTTATTTGTGTTCTGCAGAAGAAAGTAAGTCATCTGGGATGGAATGAGGGTGAGTAAACGATGGGACAATTTTCATTTTTGGGTGAACTATTCCTTTAAGTTTTATGTCTGTTATCCTGACCTGAGCTCCAAGCTTCTGTAGCTCTTTGCAGGACTCTGGAAATACATCTGAGGCTATCACTGGATATCCATGTTTTATGAGGTTCTTAGCCATTGGGTTTCCCATGTTCCCCAGACCTATGAAGCCGACCTGGGTTTTAGAGGCCATGGACCTGATGGAGACTAAAAAGTGAAATTAATGACCTAATTTATGTCAAATTTAGGATTTCACATCGGACATCTTAGAAAGACAACAAAATGATGTCCTTAAATATGTATAAAATAATAAGAATATTTTGAACAAATGGTGAAGAAGTCTGTGCATGTTGATGAAGAGATAGGTGTATCTCTGACATGTTTGGTTGTATCAAACATCAATAATTTTTAAAAATCCATGAAAGCAGATGTAGTGAAGCCCCACTACAATTTAGATTCAGCCGATTGAGGTGGCCAGATTCCGGTCAGAGAATCGAGAGTTGGAGAAGAGATTCTTAGTTCAGATGCATTTATTGAACAGTCTTGATTATTGGTCCAGTGCAGATATTATGCACATATGTGATATGCTTCTGTGATATGGTAATTTTGCATAAACGCATTACACAGAGCAAAACAAACAGCTGTGTAGACAAAGATAGGCACTCATCTACCCGTGTGCAACACTGGAAACAGAACGTCCGGGAAATAATGACTGAACTTTGGTTCCTAGGACAGGCTTTCTGACACAGCCACCCCAATTATCTGTCAAGATAACTGTACACTAAGAAAGTCT
The DNA here is from genome assembly GCF_019703515.2 of Myxocyprinus asiaticus. Classification (NCBI taxonomy): domain Eukaryota; kingdom Metazoa; phylum Chordata; class Actinopteri; order Cypriniformes; family Catostomidae; genus Myxocyprinus; species Myxocyprinus asiaticus. The sequence goes on along the minus strand of NC_059358.1, from coordinate 32,184,113 downwards.
GTCTGGAGTGCCTGTATCATTGTCCTCATGGTGAGGAAGTGGAATCAGCCTGACAACTGGACAAAATGTAGGTTTTCTCCTTGACTTGGGCAACACAAATTTTACCATCAGCTCCAGCTAAGGTCTCCGTCACTGTTCCTACAGGCCAGAGATTGCGTGGAAGTTGTGGATCGACAATAAGCACTATCTTGCCTACTGCCAGTTCCTTACCATCTGTCCTCCACTTGTGACGATCCTGCAAACCCGGGAGGTAATTGCGAATGAAGGCAGTCCAGAATCTATTAACTGACACCTGACTATATCTCCACCTCCATCTTCCGAGCAGGTTGCTGGAGTCATATAAGACTTGAGGTAGGGAGGCATCACAACGGACCATAAGAAGTAGGTTCGGAGTCACTGGATCCAAGTCTGCAACATTCGATGATACATAGCCAAGTGGCTTGACATTCAAGATGCCCTCAACTTCGACCAGAAGAGTCTGCAATACTGGTTCTGGCACTGACTGCTCTCGCATGATAACTCGCAGTGCTGTCTTAACAGACTTTACCTAATGCTCCCAGGTTCCTCCGAAGTGAGGAGCACTTGGTGGGTTATGGCGGAACCGAATCTTCTGCTCAGTGAGCAGCTCATGAAGTTTTGGCAACATGGCATCGAAGGTCTCCCGTAGCTCTCGATTACCTCCGATAAGTTGGTGTCATTATCGCAGAGCAGTTCCATGGGCTTGCTCGTCGATTTATATAGCCATGCAGATAAAGCAGGAATGCATCAGCATCCAAGTGTGCCAACAGGTCTAGATGCACACACCGGGTCATCATACATTTGTAGAAAATCCCCCATCTCTTCTCTTGGTGGCGACCAACTTTCACTGCGAATGGGCCGAAGCAGTCCACACCAGTAGAATAGAAAGGTGGTTTTTACAGATTCAGTCAGAAGGGTGGTAGATCAACCATTTGAGGGTTTTGAGGCTTTACCCACCACAACTGACAGTCTTGACAGGTGTATTGGTGTTTACGAACTGCTTCTTGGCCTCGAAGCACCCAATACTGGCGACGTAGGTCTGCTAGGACCAGTTTCGAGCCAGGGTGAAGGAGTCGCTGATCTGTCTCTTTAATTAGCAGCGTTGTGGTATGATGGCCAGGGTCCAATGTGATTGGGTGTATAGCCTCCAGATCTAGATCATCAGCATGACGTAATCGTCCACCCACCCTATTGAGACCAGTGGCCCCATCATACTCAGGTGCAAGAGAGCCCAAATGACTATCAGCTGGAATATGCCGTCTGGCCTTTAAAGACTTAACTTCAAGTGGAAATGAGTCACTTTAAGCCTGTGCCAGAAGGAGCTTCTCTGCTTCAATATAATCAGAAGCCTTACCAGGAGAGTCAGTGTCTGTTGCAGCTGCCCCATACAGGGACCTAACAGTGGTTTGGACCAGTTCTGGCCATGTGTGGAATTGGCTTGGATCAGGAAATGAAAAACTAGGCGCTGAAACAGTTCCGGTAAAGACAGCTTTCTTAAATTCACTGAAGCCGGGTTCTACCTCAGTTTTGGCTTCATCTAAAGTTGGTGTGCTATGAAGGCAGTTATCGACATAGAATGAGTGTTCCACTATGTCGTCTAAATCAGCCATATCACTTTTGTGTCCCTACACATGGTGTTGGAGGACATAGATAACACAACATGGGCTACAAGTGGGTCCGAATGGGAGCACCTGCCACTCATATATGTCTGGTTCCACTTCTCTGCGCATATCTCTCCAAATGAACCGCAGCACTGGCTTGTCCCCAGGCAACAAGCGTACCTGGTGGAACATACCTTTGATATCCCCATCGATAGCAACGGCATGTTGGCGGTATCTCAGGAGGACACCCAATGAAGATGGTCCCAGAGTCGGCCCAGGTAGCAGTTGATCATTCAGTGATTGCCCCTGATATTGAAATGAACAGTTGAAGACTATTCTGTCTTTACCATTGTGGTGCACCATATGGTGCGGAATGAACTAAGACTCTGTAGTTATCTTAGCAACATACCCAGCTGACTCCAAATTACGAATCTCAGTACAGTAAGCCTCAGCCCTCTCAGGATCCCGTGCCAGTCTGTGCTCAGTGCTTCGAAGACTGGGGAGCACAGCCTCTTCATCTGCATGGAGTATGCTAACCAGTTTTCATCTCAGCAATGGGGTAGCGCAGCGTTGAACACCGTCCACATTCACCCTGATGGTGGCATTTTGCAGCAGGGTATAAGTCTCTCGATCTTGCTTGGACCTGGTGACCATTTTGTCATCAACTTGCCAGAGCCTTTCTACATGCTGGATATGGTCATCACGGGTTGGAACTGTCATGATGTGAAGACACTACTGATTACACTGCTGATTAAGGGCTGTATTGGACTCATCGGGCCCTGGAGAGACCATCCAAGCTGTGTGCAGACAGCAATGGGCCCCCCCACTGGGCCTTTGCTTATAGGCTGAATTGGCATTAACAGGTGAGGCATGTCTGACCCAATAAGGAGCAATGGCTTCACCCTGTCCACAGGAGGCAGTAGCAGATCCTTTAGGTGTCGATAAGCTTTTTGGAGAGCAGCCACTGGGTAACTGTGCTCCACGAGACACAGACTGGTTGCAGTGAATGCACTGTGTATAACAAACTTCTTCGTAGGCTTGGCTACTGAAGACACTTCAAAAGAAACAGATGCCCCTTCAAGTTCAGTGTGACACTGCTGAACTGTCTGTAAGGGGAGCAACTCAAGATCACTGGTTAACTTAAGCTGCTGCACTACTAACGGAAGCACTATTGCTCTCTCTGACCCGTCGTCAAGGACTGCATGTGCTTCCATGGTGGAGAAGGATTTTAACCACTTTCAACATGACCCTTAGTGAATGGTTAGGTCTGTCGAGGTAAATCCGTGCAGGTGGCAGGCTTACCACGAGAACAGCCCTGGAGGTGTCAATGACGGAGTCATGAAAAACTGTGAGATGTAACTCTTTATAGACCTTACATGGACATTTGAGGTTGCAAGTATCTGCAAGTATCTGCTAGTATCTGCTGCATGGGCCCGGCCACATCTCCAGCAGTGCTTTCTCTCTTTAATCCAAGTGACAATCTGGTCCGTGGTCAACTTCTTAAATTGGACGCATTGGAGTTGAGGTAATGGTCCCTGTTGTCACAATGGGGACAATATGGCTTTGGCTTGGAGCTGGATTTAAGGGCTACGGATTCAAGGGGCTTTGCACTTTTCTCATTGGTCAAAAAAACTAGTGTTGACTGCTCCTTTGGATGGGTAAATGCCCTAGCCTTGTCATAAAACTTGGATGAGTCACTCTGAAACAAGGTCGCAGCTCGGCTGGAGATGCGTTTTGCTTGGGACTTGATCTCTAACCAGGCCGTCAGATCAGGAAGCATGTAGGTTTTGTCTGTACCTGTCTGGAGAATACCCCTGCTTAGGCAGTATTCCACAAAGCCATCACGATAGGCAGAGCCACACATAAGCTCATAACCATTCTGTCCCTCAAGATTCCTCATTAGTAGGCATGCCTACTAATGATTGAACTGATAAGGCAAAGGAGTCAAAGACGTTAGCGTCACCCATTTTAAGTGGTGGAGTGCTCATGATGGCTCCCAACTCTAACTGGACAAGCTGTCTTGGCTGGCCATATTTCTCTTGAAGCGCCTGCAGTGCAGCTGAATATGGCTGTGGATGATACATATAGGCTTTAGCTAGCTGCTGAGCACTGGGTAGTTTCAAATGGCTTAGCAAGACCTGATATTTGTACTGCTCACTGAGAAAGCTGTGGTTACTCAACAGATTGTCCAATGCCATTTTTAACAAAGAGAAATCACTTTCATTAACACTTTCGAAAACTGGTAGCGTGGGTCGTAGGGTGCCATAGGATGATGCAATCAGTAGCTCTGTTCCAGGGTATGTTGGGTAGCCACCGTAGGGCACAGGCAAGACTGAAAATGGTTGAGCATAGCTAGGGACATTTGGTGCCATAGCTGATGCCTGGTGAACGGAGGCTGGACTGGCCTGGGAGGTGCTACTGCATGGCCTATTCATGACGTATCTGCATGTGAAGGTGGTACTGGATGATTGGCTGGGAATGTAGCACGCTGCTGTGGCACAGATAACATACTTGTATTTATGGGGTGTGCAGCAATGGACACGACTGTAGCTCCTGAAGGTGGTTGAGGAGCCACACTCGATGTTGGTAACACAGAGGGAGCTGGTGCAGTTATAGGGAGAGTTTGAGATATGTTAGAGACTGGTGATGTGACTGCTTGTAGCGACGTGAAGCGTTGCAGTAGATGATGCACTCACAACGTCAGTTATAGGTAATCAGTTACAGGTAATGTCAACTGCAGTGGTCTGAGTGACAGCTGAGACACCCCAGAGTCATCAAGAATAATCTGTACAGCTGGTGACTGGAAAGAGGGCTGCCAAAACATAGAGGACAAGGGATGAGGTGGACTCATGGCTTGACTAATTTGTACAAGCTGAGGTGGCGGCGAAGTGCTGTTTGGCGAGCCTGAAGGCACTGGGGTGTTGAACCAGTGTCTTTGGTAAGCATGGAGGATATGAGCTTCGCTACCTCAAGCTCAGTCTCTGATTGTTGCAGTATATGATGTCTGTCTAGCTGCTTATATAAGGTCTCCTTTGCTGTGAGAGCCTCCTCCTGAATATGCCAGGCTTCTTTAGCTTGTGTCTGCAGCCGTTGATATTCCACGTCAGCTAGTGAGTCCTCTTCTACCTGCTGGTGGAGACTGTCAAACTACCTTTGTTTAATATTCTCCTCCAAAATAACAGTCTGGACACTTGAGCGTTCTGGAGGAAAATAGACACCAGTGGAGGTAATGGGCCACCTACTGGTCCTGGAGTGAGAGCTAACTCCACTAGGAGACGATTTCCTCAAGCTGCTTCCAGGTTGGCTGATACAGTGAGAAGCTTCAAAAGGAGGGTCATTTGTAAGTCAGTAGCCAACTTTGTAATCGTCCAGTTGAGAAGGCAGATTAGTCTTGCGGCGAGGTCTGTTCATTGTATCTAATGCATCGCTTGCTGTGGATTCCATATTGGTTTGATGTTGCTCTCAATCCGGCTCGAAGGACCATTTAATGTAGTGAAGCCCCACAACAATTTAGGCTGATTGAGGCGGCCAAAAATGGAGTAGATTCCAGTCAGAGAATCGAGAGTTGGAAATGAGATTCTTAGTTCATATGCATTTGTTGACAGTCTCGATTACTGGTCCAGTGCCGATATTATGCACATCTGTGATATGGTAATTTTACATAAACGCATTACACAGAGCAAAACAAACAGCTGCATAGACAAAGATCGGCACTCATCTCTACCCGTGTGCAACACTGGAAACGGAACGTCCAGGAAACAATGACTGAACTTTGGTTCCTAGGACAGGCTTTCTGACAGCAGACCAAAAGCATAGTCAAACGCTTGTTTACTATTTTCTCATTAATCTTTTATTTTTGGTAGTTTTGTTCCTTTCCAATTCGCAATCTGGTTAGATTAGCTTGATTTAATCATTTCAATCTGGCATCTATAGGGGAAAACTTATCAATTGAAACACTTTAACAACTGCCCACAACTCAACTTGATGGCAGCTAGTGACAGTAAAGTGTCTATTTGTGTTTCAGAAACTGACCAGTGACACACGCCTGTGACTTTAGCCTTATGGCTTACCGAGCGCTTCCAATGTTACCAAAGACTTGCTGCATGGAAAATATGCATGCAAACGTACAGTAGCAAAGAGAAACATAATATTTTAAGATAACGGTGGAAGCACATTACCCTGCACGGCGCTGACATGGTTATGCCACTTTCCGACTAGCCACCGCGACCCCCTTAACAAAGCGGCCATGCTGTTTCGCTGTTGACCGCCGAGTCTTAGTGACGTCATTGAGTGATCGATGATTGACACATTTTTCCTCCATACGGCTTATTCATTCCGGAACTCTTTATCCAATGGCATTCAATGGAAGGCGGGACATCCTTAAAGTCTCTGCTGAAAACATCTGATTAATTTGAGAGTCCATGGCTTTTATTGTTGCCTTAATTTAGTCTGCCTTTTATTCACCTTAATTTTGCATTAGGTGGACTAAATAAAACGTTTTTGTTGTTGTTGCTTTTAATCATTATTATTCTAGATTGCTAAATGCAAGTAGATTCCACATTTTAAAAGCTAACCGTAGGACATTTATTTCATATGGCTTTTGATTTATACAATAACTGGAGCACGCGAAACAAAAATTTGCTATGTTCCCTTACACGGCATAAACACAAAGCGTTTGAAAATACCGTAAACATGTTACAAGTGACAATATACTACCGTCCAAAACACGAGAAATACATTGGCTATGGCCCTCATGAGTTTAAAATAAAACCTCGATGAGGGCATGAGTGAGTGTTGTTGCGGATGTGATGTGTGCGGTTTGTTGTTGTTGTTGTGTTGTCACCGGAAACCACTCACTCACACGCGCACTCACGGACAGACAGATAGACAGGGGATGTACTTGTGCTGAGACTGGAAAGTGCGTCAGTAACTGCGCTGGGGTTTTTGTGATACTTCAACATGAAAATGAGGTATTGTGCCGTCTTTTGTCTGTGTATATATGTGTAGACGTATCTCATATCGACTAAGATTTTATTTTCCTGAGCTCTGTTTTGGTGAAATACAGCTGGTTAGGTTTATTCCTCTTATCTCGCGGCCTCACACTTTGACTTGACTTAAGACATTACCGATGTGTTTTCCTGGAGAAATAAAGGCCAGATAAGTTGTAGTCTTGGGACCACTGAACATCGATTGAATGGCCATAAGTCAAGAAGCTGTAATTGTCATGACAATATAGTTTGTTATTGTTTAGCCAGATTGCTAAAATACGCTAAACCTGCTAGCAAGCCACATAGCTACCACTAGCTTAGCTAAGATAGAAAACTTGATTTATATAGACAATATGTACTGTGTAAATGTGTATCATATCTATAGTATATAGTTTAAGACATACTTTACTAAACTATACTTATATTTTCTCGTTACAGTGTAACATTGTTATGTTGTCAGAAGTGTCTGTACTAACTTCAGCCTGTTGGAAACACATTTGTTTATATAGGCTATATAGAGAAAACTCGAGTGTTAGTATTTTGACAATCATATGAACATATAACTAATTAATCTGTTGCTAAATTATCAAATGCCATATATCGATTAATATAGCAGTGAAGTGCTAGGGATCATTTTATTTTTGGAGTGGTGACCTTTGAATTGTCAGGCAAATTAGTCTGGCGGACGTTTGAACTAAATAGCCCCGATAAATGCCTTTTTATTGTTACTAGGTTAAATATTTAAGAAAATCTGAAACAGTTGTCTACGTCAGATGTGACGTTAATAATAATAATACAGTTGAAGTCAGAAGTTTACATACACTTATGTTGAAGTCATTAAAACTAATTTTTTAACCACTGCACAGATTTCATATTATCAAGATATGGCAAGTTATTTATGACATCTACTTTGTGCATGACACTAGTAATTTTTCCAACAATTGTTTACAGACAGATTGTTTCACTTTTAATTGACTATATCACAATTCCAGTAGGTCAGAAGTTTACATACACTTAAGTTAACTGTGCCTTTAAGCAGCTTGGAAAATTCCAGAAAATGATGTCAAGCCTTTAGCAATTACCCAGTTAGCTTCTGATAGGCTAATTGGAGTCAATTGGAGTCAATTGGAGGTGTACATGTGGATGTATTTTAAGGCCTACCTTCAAACTCCGTGCCTCTTTGCTTGACATCATGGGAAAATCAAAAGAAATCAGCGAAGACCTCAGAAAAAATTGTGGACCTCCACAAGTCTGGTTCATACCACGTTCATCTGTACAAACAATAGTACGCAAGTATAAACTAGGGATGTAAATTGGACGTTTCATCACAATACATTCTTATATCGATTCTCTTGGCCTGCGATCCAATATTTGCTGATGCTTCAAAGTCTGCTGCAATACGATTTCGATTTGATTCAATTCAGGGCCCTGTGATCGATATTCCCATATTATGTGCCTATTTTACACAATTCTTTTTTTGCTCTCAAATGCAACCAAAATATAATTTGAATATTTTATTGAGCTCTCTGGAAAGTGCAAATTTAGTATCCACATTGGGACATCCACAACAAAATAAGGTACTTCAGATGTTGAAAAATATTATACAGATAATAATATAAAAAATAACATCACACACAAGTGATCATCAATCGTTTGATTACAGCTTATTTTTCAGTTTAATCCAATTCAAAGTACTTACATATCCATGACTTTTTTCCAACTATCCGTTCTATCCTTGGTTTTCTTGGCTACAACTTCCACAGTTGTAATGAAAAATTCTGTTACAGTTAACTGGGATAAATGCAAGTAAGGGTGTTGATGTGTAAAGTTTTATTGCTGGTGCTGAGCAGGTGATTTCTCTTTCCCTTATTAGTGCTGTTCAGAATGTCGGCGTTGTCAAGACTTTTCACATGATGGTTGAACTGCTCCATGGTACTTTAAAATAGCAAATTCTCATGTAAAATTCGAATGGGTCGTATGTGCAATGATATCGATGAAAGCCCGAATTAATTGCGCATGTGAGCCACTCTGCGTTTGTCACGAGAGCTCGCATTTTAAGGAACGCCTGATTGACATGCTCGCACTGATCCTGTCACTGGAGTTTGCGTTTTGCGGGAAGCCTGGTTGACGTGTGTCCACGATGCACGGATAGCAGAGCACAATTTAGTTTCAAAGACCCTGCGCACATCCGTGTCTCACATGAAAAGCATATTTAGCGCTCAAAGTGAAATGAATGTAATAAGGTTGCTTCATCGCCTGACGGAAATGCATACAGACGTGGCTGACATGAGAGTATTAAAATAAAGGTACATCTTAAATTTCTATATTGATATTTACGTGTTGTATCGATAACATTGGATCGTTGGTCATTGGATCGATGAATCGTTACACCCCTAGTATAAACACCATGGGACCATGCAGCCATCATTCCGCTCAGGAAGGAGATGCATTTCGTCTCCTAGAGATGAATGTAGTTTGGTGCGAAAAGTTCAAATCAATCCTAAAACAACAGCAAAGGTCCTTGTGAAGATGCTGGAGGAAACAGGTAGACAAGTATCTATATCCACAGTAAAACGAGTCCTATATTGACATAACCTGAAAGGCTGCTCAGCAAGGAAGAAGACACTGCTCCAAAACCACTATAAAAAAGCCAGACTACAGTTTGCAAGTGCACATGGTGACAAAGATCTTACTTTTTGGAGAAATTTCCTCTGGTCTCATGAAACAAAAATTGAACTTTTTGGCCATAATGACCATTGTTATGTTTGGAGGAAAAAGGGTGAGGCTTGCAAGCCGAAGAACACCATCCCAACCGTGAAGCATGGGGGTGGCAGCATCATGTTGTGGGGGTGCTTTGCTGCAGGAGGGACTGGTGCACTTCACAAAATAGGTGGCATTATGAGGAAGGAAATTTATGTGGATATATTGAAGCAACATCTCATGACATCAGCCATGAAGTTAAAGCTGGGTCACAAATGGGTCTTCCAAATGGACAATGACCCCAAGCATACCTCCAAATTTGTGGCAAACTGGCTTAAGGACAACAAAGTCAAGGTATCGGAGTGGCCATCACAAAGCCCTGACCTCAGTCTGATAGAAAATTTGTGGGTAGAACTGAAAATGGCTGTGCGAGCAAGGAGGCCTACAAACCTGACTCCATTACACCAGTTCTGTCTGGAGGAATGGGACAAAATTCCAGTAACTTATTGTGAGAAGCTTGTGGAAGGCTACCCAAAACGTTTGATCCAAGTTAAGCAATTTAAAGGCAATGCTACCAAATACTAACAAAGTGTATGTAAACGTCTGACCCACTGGGAATGTGATGAAAGAAATAAAAGCTGAAATAAGTAACTCTCTCCACAATTATTCTGACATTTCACATTCTTAAAATAAAGTAGTGATCCTAACTGACCTAAGACAGGGAATGTTTTCTATGATTAAATATAAGGAATTGTGAAAAACTGAGTTTAAATGTATTTGGCTAAGGTGCATGTAAACTTCTGACTTCAACTGTGTGTATGTGTGTGTGTATGTGTATGTGTATGTGTATGTGTGTGTGTGTGTGTGTGTGTGTGTGTGTGTGTGTATATATATATATATATATATATATTACACACACACACATTATTGACATCAACTATATATATATTCGATGAGTGACAGAGAAAGGTTTTCTGCAATATGGGCGGTTATTGGAAGTCTGTTGAAATGTGTCATGTGAAAGAAAGACAGTTTTGTTTTTGTAGGACTCAGCTGGCCTTGAAACGTGCTGTGAGTCTCTCCATGGTCAGGAATTTCCTGCTCTGCTTGCTGGACTCACACTATTGTCTTATCACAGATCAAAGGGCTGAAGAGTGTGTTTGTTTAGATTAAAAGAAGAGAAAAGGCTGCAATGTGACAGAACATACGTGACAGTTTAGTAAAGGATTTTTTTGAACATCATAGGTTCCTCTAATAATTTGCAATGCATTAGCCTATTTCCCCCTGGAATGATAGTCCTCTGCCCAAACACCAAACAAACAAAATATATCAATACCTTTTAGCCAAAGGAGGCCATTGCCTGCAACTTTATGACCTTTACTGAAAAAAGTAATTTGTGCTCTACCATGATTACAAAACAACCGAATCTGGCTCATCATTGCGGTTAGTGTTAACAGTTCACAAGCACAGAGAAAATTCCTGGACAGTCATCGGCTACAGCTCTCTCAAATGCTTACTGTCTGAGATGTCACCATGTGAGTGCGAGACAGAGAACGTGTTAGTCAAACATGAAAACTATTTGTACATTGCTTATATTTTAAGCCTAATGCTTGTGGTAACATTGTGGATTGTGAATACATTGCTCCAGTTAGTCTACTTGTGCTGCCATAAATGGAGTACACTGATCTGTGCATGTACAGTATATTTATCCATTGGTATTGTTATTATTAAGATCTTTATTAAAAATGCTAAAAACATTGAGGGAACTATGACTTAGAGATGGTATTCCATGCCTTTCTGAGATCAAATTGACATGTCCTTATGGGTTTAGTCTTCATTCATATAAATACTTCCATGTTCCAAACATTAAAGGGATAGTTCACCCAGAAATGAAAATTCTCTCATTGTTTACTCACCCTCATGATATCCCAGGTGTGTATGACTTTCTTTCTTCACCATATCACATTTGAAGAAAAATAGAAAAATATCTTAGCTCAGTTGTTCCTTAAAATGCAAGTGAATGGAGAGTTCTCTTTTGAATCTCCAAAAATCACAGACGGTCAGCATAAACGTCATCCATGTGACTCCAGCGGATAAATTAATGTCTTCTAAAGCGATATGATCACTTTTGGTGCGAAAAAAGATCAATATTTAAGTACTTTTTAACTATAATCCAACGTGAGGATAAGCTTCACAAGAGGGTGGAGTTCAAGCGGTCTCTCGTGTGACGTATTCACGTTGCCATGATACAGACGTAATCTCATGTTCTCCACTCAGCTAGTCAGAAAGTGGCATAACGGAAATACAAATCTAAACCAAAACCAACCAAGCTACTGTACAGCGTTCCTCATTCTCACTTGTAAACAGCGCTGCTCTTCCGGCTTGACACACATGCGTCAGTTCTCGTGTGTTTCAAATGCCAATGCGATTGTCACACGCACGTATTGCTCCTGACCGGAAGCATGATAATTTTAGAGTTAAAAAAAATTACTTAAATATTGATCTTTTTCTAACCAAAAGCGATCTAATCACTTTAGAAGACATTAATTTAAGAGCTGGAGTTGAATGGATGACGTTTATGCTGACTGTCTGTGATTTTTGGAGCTTCAAAAGAGAACTCTCCATTCACTTGCATTTTAAGGACCTACTGAGTTAAGATATTCTTCTAGTTTTCTTCAAATGTGTTCTGGCGAAGAAAGAAAGTCATACACACCTGGGATGGAATGAGAGTGAGTAAATAATGAGAGAATTTTCTTTTTTGGTGAACTATCCCTTTAACACTTTGTAGAAACTACTGTAAATTTCAATGATGAAGATTTGCAAGAAGGTTCAGGCACCAGACTGCGACTAAAATGGTCGCAAACATCTTTAGAACACGCACAACCAGTGTGTCTTGCACTGCTTTTCACCCGTATGGAGCCAGAAAGATTTAAATGTATTAAAATAGAAACTTATATATTGCCAACCTTTACTGTTGTCACACAATATTGCTATCTCTTCATAACCTGCTAGTCCATAATCAATTGTGTGTAACTGTAATGTATCGTAATGTTTGATGCTTTGTTTGTAGACTGAGAGGTGATCATGGAGGTGAAAATGTAGAAGTAGCACAGCAAATGTTTTCGTTTCTATTATAATACATACAGTTACCTCTGTGGAAACCCATGTTTACTCACAGCCTCACTCCAAATGGGTGTCAGAGTGACTGTTGTTTGCTACCTTTAAGTACATTATCTGTAGAATAAATATTAACAGGTGTGTATATTCATGAAAGCGAATACTTCTTTAAAGACAGATAAAAAAATCTTACCTTTCATGAATAACTATCTATTTCCCCAAAAATTATAATGTTGTACCTAATAAAACATGACATCCCTTGAAACATTGAAAGTGCCAAGAAACAAATTGCTCACAAACATGACACACATTTTCCCTGAGAACACACTGTTGAGTTCATAGCATCTCAGGGTGTTGAGTCAGAAAGCCAGTGTAAATAGCAGTAGTGTGTACTTGTACCTGAAAATGAGAGATTTCTTTTTTATTTTTACCAACTACACTCTGAAAGTACTTTGCAATCATTCCCCCAATGTGAATATACATTACAGTTGTGATGTAAAGAATGGCATGCAAACATACCTGATTAGTTTGTGGTTGGTGTCAGGAGAGCCCCTCAGACCATCCGTTATCCAGCATCTGGTATAGAGTAGGGATGGGCATGAGTACTCGGGTACTCGGACGTGGCAGCGATGATCGATCATGAAAATGTCGATCGATGATATTCATGCATGATGTGAACTTTCACTTAATTCGAAATTCAGTGACAGTTACCTGGCAACTAAACACAAACGTGTCAAAGAAGGAGCTTATTTTTAATTTTGAGATTGGTTACATTGTGGTTTTGAGGGGTATATTGATTGTCAGAGACGTCTCATAGCAATCAAACTGATATATGATGCTGCAATGCTATCTTTACAATAATCAAAACAAAGAGAGTGTAATTAACAGTGTTCTGAATACCTGTCTCTGCAAAACGTTTGCTAAACACGTTTATTATCATTTAATGTAAGAACTTTGACTCGTTATTGGATATTATTTAATAAAAGTAAATGTTTGTTACTGACTGTAAACCTCCCTGTCCTAAGTGACGTAACACACACCTGCATCTCGTCGAAATGGGAGTTGAAGATTTCCGCACCAGTTTCCAAGTTAGAAGTCCGACATGCATAAATGTATTCAATTTTTGATACTGAATAAAGAAAAATATAGAAATCAAGTATTTGTTGACTTTACATACACTCAGATCACTGAATAATTATGACATAATGGTGTAAAGCTAAAATTGTACCATTTTCCTTTCAATTACTAGTCATTCTAAATGTGGTACCTATGGTTTTCTGGCTAAAATAATGTAAATTCAATCCATCTAATGTGATAGCAAAACTATTTTTTCATAATTAAAACATAGGATGTTTTAATGAAACCAGTGAAATTGTTACATTTATTAAACCATGGCAAAGAGGAATTATTAACAGTTTTCCCCACTCTTGTGGTACCTGTGATTACTATGACCTTCCTACAAACACTAGAGTTAAAATATGTTTCTCTTAATTTTAAAGATAGCTGGCTTCTCTTCAGAAAGTATGGCTATCGGTCATTAGCATTAGCTTTGCAGATCTGCAAAGGCCACACTTCATTATCAAAAACAAACCTCATAATATATTATGAAATATAAAATGCCATGAGACATAGAGTAGAAAGTCTGCTTTACTTACTCGTGGAGTGTGGTCAGCTGCAATGCTGAAATGCTGAAAATGTCCCTCTCTGTGCATTAATGCAGTCACATTGCGCAAAACAATATAACATTTTGCTTCTCAAGTCAGATCAGCACGGCGTGTAATGATCGGTGGATTAAAAGCTCAATGTGATTGGTTAAAGAGGACCTCTCCCAAAAAAATGCAGTTTGTGAATCGCAACCTGGCAGGAAGGTCTCAAAAATAGCCACACACAAATCCAAAGCGATCCACACACGTGATGATTTGCAAATGCAGATTCAACAATCCATGAATAAATGTAACAACATTCACACGTTTTTGATGTGAATTAATTCAAGAATTTGATAGATACATATTTGAGAAAACATTTTGAATTTATTAAAGTGAGATGTATTTGTGTGGGCAATCGGGGAAATATCTGTGCTCTCACTTGTGTATTTATGAATCAGATTTTGAGAATGTGAATTGTGCTGTGCATTTATTAATTGTAGTTTGTATGTATATTATTTTTGAGATCATTCTTGCTCCATACACCCATTCTGTTTCTGACGAGCTCGCTACAACGCATGCAACGACAAACCCAGCGCGAGAGAGTTGTGAACAAATTACTCTTTTTGAGCCGGGTCTTTTTCATGAATCACCCGCAAAAAACTGAGGGTTTGAACTCAGGAGCTCAGGTTTGCAGTTTGAATCAGATTCAAATAAGAGTCCCATGTGTATTTCGGGCTTCTTTATAATTAAAAGTCCTGTATTGTGTACCACTTTTTTTTTTTTATTATTGATTGGGAATGGAGTAGCACAAAAAAATGCATCTGGGATTTCATTCAATTTGCACTCTTGTAGTCTCTGTGTCTGGGCCATCCGGTAACAGTAAAGAATATATATCAAGCTTTTGACATTTAGGACAATTGAGGGACTTGCGCATCTATTACACAAGCTGCAAACATTCATTGATGCTCAAGAAGACAACACACTACTATATACACACTATACTTTATGTAAATATCTGTAATGTAGATTCTGAAGAGCAGTACTAAATAAAAAAAATATTTGATCTCTTATATTTGTATAAATTATGAAAAGGGTGTGAACATTTATGAGACAAAAGGGAATGCAAACTTCTCAACTATATAAACTGTTTATTAAACCTACGATTAATGGGTTATAAACTGTCTTCCTGTTCTTCGGCTTTCTATGTTGTTTCTAAATCGAGCAATTCTGTGATTTGGTGACTAAAATCAGCCATTTGGCTCCTTAATGTTTCAGTTTAAGAGCCAATGGCCCCCCAAGTCATTTTTTAGTCTGGGGCCCTGAGGTTGTGCTATGCTTTTTAATAGGGATGATTACACCAAATGGAATGATCCACACTGAATTATGTTTGGGTTTTGAATCATAATTGCATGTTACCAGCAACCATCAGGAGATGCATAGCGATATGCAATAAGGATTAAAATTACCCTTGCAAGATGTTTGTTCAGTGTTTACGGTCTTAGACTAAGTACGAATGTTAAAACTGTAGAATCTGGTAAAGTACGCATAGAATAAAATACTTTCACGTGTCTCTTCTTTGTTTCACTTCTGTTATTGGCCTTGTTTTCCCACAGAGGCAGCTGTTGATAGACAGATGGCTTTATTCCTGGAGGGGACAGTAACAAGCAGTGCCATGGAAATGTCAAACTTTGCCCATGTCATCTTCCAGAATGTGGGGAAGAGTTACCTCCCTCACGCAACATTAGAGTGCCATTACACCCTCACACAGTTCATTAAACCACATCCCAAGGACTGGGTCGGCATATTCAAGGTGATACTGACTTTTCATTTCGCCTCCATTTTCCTATTTCTACCATGTCCTGTTGAATTTGTTTTATTGTATAGATATGGTCTCCCAAAAAAGATACATAGATAAAAAATTGTAAAAGAAAAATAGATTAGAAAACAACAATATTTTGCCCATAATGATGATCTAGGGTGGTAAATTTGCAGGTTCAAATAGCTCTAAAGAGATATTTAGCAGGAGGTCCAAGCTCCTCTTTTCTTAGACAAAATATTTCTGCCAAAGTAGTCTGTACGACTTGTGTACTATATTCCTTTAAGTTTTCTAAAGCAGCATAATAGCTTTGTGTGAGGAATAGACCATTAGTCAATGAAAATCTTATTGTTATCTTACTGTTTAGGGATCAGGTTGGCCTCACCACCTGCATCATGATGTGGGCAAAAAAAAACACGTTTCTGCATTTTGTCAAGCAACATATAAATTGCAAAAGTGTAATTCTGTTATACTAGATGTTTCCCCAGTACCCAATATTTTTCTTGTTTTTTGCAAGGTCTCTGAACAGTGTGCATCAGACCTTAGTTTTTCCCTGTCTGCCTGTCAGTCCTAATAGGCCACATACGTACTGCAGCTAAATTCGGTTGTCAGTTTACCTTTTAGTGTTTAATCCTGTTCTGTACGCACACAGTTCGGTTAAATAGGGGAATGACAACCGCATTCTACAACCGAATTAACTCCAGAGAAAAATTCAGGTTGTGACAACTGTATGTTTGGAAATTCCACACAGTGTGTACAGAACTGAACTGAACAATTAGTTGTTAATGACATCTTCAATAGCGTGTGTGAGATGTGTCCATCTTCTCCTGGTGTAAATCACACAAACAGAAGTATGTGTCTTCATTCATTCATATATTCCAGTCGGTCTCTCCACTGTAGTTTTCTCATCAGCCCTGCGGTCTCGAGATAACATTTACATTACAGTCAGAGTGCGCGCTGTTTAACTCTATTACGCCGTATGTATCAAATAAGATACACAATGTTTGACGGCTCCTGTCTCACTCTCTGTTCAAGCTGTCGAGCCAAAAAAACATATGGTATGTAAGTTTCACTTGTTTATGGCACCATCTAGTGGTTATTTGTAAAAAAAAAAAAAAAAAAGTGGTTTCAGTGTTTATATCGATCTATTTAAAATGGCAGCAGACTTGTGGAAAAAGTGACTTATGTTAGGATAAATGACAGCTTATTATAATAAAGTAAAAGTAACAGTAATGATTATATTGTTCTTGATATTTAAAAATGAGTATTTGCTGAATATAAGCAGCTTGTGCTTGGTTAATTTTTTTTAATGTTATTTTATTGAAAAAGCCTGTTGAAATTACATGTATCAAATATGATACAACAGGCTTTTGAGGTATCTCTCAATCACGATTCCATTCCATTCATGCCCACCACAAAAAAATCACAGAGCTTTGAAAATTTTGACATATATTTTTTACAAGATATATTTAAAATGTGAACTAATATTTTTGTGTATTTTCATATATGTAGCATGCTCTTTCATTATAAAGATCTCATTATTTTACATTACAAGCTATGATGATGTCATCTTACCATAAGTTCCTGAGACCGAGTGAAAAAAGATTGACAGTTTCCCTTTTTTAAATGTCAATATACACTGTAAAAAATGTATGTAATTTCAATGGTAAAAGACTGTAAAAATACTACAGAAATAAAACGTTAATTGATTAACGAATATTAACTGTAAAATATGCAGTAAAATTTTTACATATATTTTAAAAGACAGTAAAGTAGTTTTTACAATAAAATGTTGGAAAAATGACATTTTTTAGATGTAAAAAGTATGATTTTCCTGTATAATTAATGGTAAAAATGTACATTGTTTAACAAGAGAGTACATGTACTTTTTACTGTAAATTATTGTTAAAATTACAGTAAAAACAATAATCGGGTGTTCCCACAATTCCCTGCATGACCCATAATATTTCATTATATTTTATGGGAATAGTTCTGTTTCTTCCTAATTTTAATATCACTTATCTACATTGGGGTGTTCTGTGTTATATTTGATGTAGTTTAGTTAATGTTTACTGCATTATTTAAATTTCACATGTGTTACCCTGATGGTGTTTAGTGTGTGAGTGACACTGAGCACTGTCTCTACATTTATTGGTCATTGCTCCTGGAAAAGCCACTATTGGTAAACTTCATCATCATGTGCTCTTCTGTAATTTTTACGGTGATTAACAATACCTTATAAAGTAAAAAGCCGATTTTTACAGTTTCAGAAGGTTAATATCAAGTTTATGATGTTTTTTTTATTGTAAATGTAACAGATTTTTTTAAAAAATTTTTTTACAGTGCCATCGTGGTCATGTAAATGACAACAGTTTTAAACTGTAAAATGTACAGGTTGTTCTGTAAAGTTGTTCACATTTTTACTGTATTTCTTTTTACATAATTATTCTGGCAACCACATCTGCCAGTTTTTTTTTTTTTTTTTTTTAAACAACAGGATTTTTTTTACAGTGTAGTGTTTGGTGCATAAAATACATATGATACAAATTGTTTATTGAAAATATGAATATATAATTCATATTGTATGTATGTGCTGAACTGTGATACATTTCAGTCCATATTTATAGACCAAAAAGAGGATGTTGTCATGGCCAAACTTTCAAACATTTGGTATCTCTGAAAAGCCCAGGGAGTCCTCTGATAATATCCCAAGATTTACCACGATAGCATGTATGGTCTAAGAAAAATTTAAATAAAACATTTCAGTACTGAATATACAAAAATGAATTGCTGGGCCTCAGGAGGATAATGACCTTTAAAGACTAATGTATCAAATATGATACGTAAAAAAAATAGTTTGTCTAGTGGTACTAAAAACAGTGTAATATCAAAAAATATGTCTCTTCTGACAATTCTTTCGTATGTCAGGCTTTACAGGGTTAACAACAGCCGCTTAGACGCACATAAACAAAACACAGCGATTCTGTTGTTGGCAGCTAACTAAACATTGTCACAGGCGTGAGACGCTGCAGCATTGCTATGGTGATCACTTGTCAATCATCGCAGTTGTACTTTGTAGTGTTTACGTGCCATATAGAACTTCCCCAGCAGCGTAGCAAGTGTCTTAATGTTCACAAATAATATGTTGTTGCTCAGCCGTTTCAAACTTCTTTTGACCTCTGCACAAAATGCTGGGCTATAAGTGGCTATAATGAAATGGCAAATCAAGCAGAAATATATGTTGCAGTAAGGCACTTATAAGCTCTTGAGTTTTGCAACACCTTTTACCTTCCAAAAACATCCAGCAGGAACTGTTAATTTATGCTGGAAAATGGAGAATGTTGTGAAAACAGTATGTGGAAAAGTTTAATCAAAATCAGAGTTGACTTCGTGAAATACATTGTTATAAGCTATGGCATATCATGGCTCAACGAAAGTGAAGGTGACACCGCAATCCACGACAACTCAGGACCCACTGCAGCCAAATGAGGTAAATTTCCTTAGAGTACACGCTTAAGAGATAGCATGCAGTGAAAGAATCTCTGTGCAAAGTTCTTCTTCACCACTACTCGAATGAGTGGATAGTGAAATCTGAATATTTACTAGCCAGTGGCTAATAAAGGACGTTTTTTTTTTTTTTTTTTTTGTCACATAGCGCGAAATTTGGTCGCATGTGAATGATTTACCTGCAGTGTAGAGGGCTGATGAGGGCCAATAGATGATGACAGAATTGGTGATCGACCGAAATGGGGTTTTTAATGGCCGATATTCAGAGAGCATGGTGGCCGATACAATGCCGATATATCACACAATTTAATATAGTAAATAGCATAAACATAAGATTGCAAAAAAAAAACAAAAAACTCTTATTTAGCACTATATTTACTTAATTTCACACTAAACTTTAACTTTGTAAAAAAGAATCTAACAAAATTATATTGTATTTTAAATGGTAGATAGCAGTTTCTTCTGATTTCTGTGTAGTCATAAAATTTTTGTAATTTATTTGCAGATGAAGAAATTATTAATATATTAGGAAGAAGGAAATAACAGTACACACAGTAGTCCAGCAACCATGGAGGGCATGTCCACGTTAGCAATCACGTTTTCTCATAAAATACAGAATCAATCCAATTTTACATACAGTACATAGTGAATAAGACATTTACTTATAGCACATGTGAAGCGCTTTTACTTTGAAGATGCACTCACGTGCTCGTGTGGATCCAGGGCGTGCAGCAATCTCCTGACAGTGTAAATGGCCTGGATCACCTGCTTGGATTGTCATGGACTGACCGTCATGATTTGTGAATCAGAGGAACTTTTGATCCTGTTCCTGAAGTTCAGATTCTGGCTGATATAATACATGTTTTAGAGGAAGATATTAGATGAGCGTTCGACGGAAAGAAAACGCTGGATTTTCGTGAGGTTCATGAATTACATCTTTTTCAATGAGATATCTGCATATTTGCAGATGATGTATAATAGATGTTTTATTGATATTTGCCTTTTATTTTTTAGAAAAGTTACAGGGAACTGTTGAGTAGAGACTGTTAGAATACATGCTTCAGAGGAAGATTTGAAACAGATGAGCACTTTAACATTATGAGCGCAAACGTGTCTGCTGCAGCTCTGATATGCAGACTGTTTAAATAACACTGTGTTGCACACCGGTCTATATTGTAGTAACATGATGGAATGTAACAACAAAACGAACTGTGACTGGTCGTTACATGTCTCGGTCGCTTTACATGCAAGCAGGTGATTCTCAGTGCCCTCAAGAAACAAATCAGCCAAAGGGGAAAATTTATCGGCCGATGCAATTTAATTAAAAAATTCAGAATATCGGCTTATTTATCGGCCTCTGTGATATATCGGCCTCTGCAAAATATCGGTCAACCACTAGACATAATTTTCATTTTTGAGTGAACTATGCCTGTAACTACAAGTTGCTATGGAAAACTGTCTTTTAAGATGATGATTGTAAGTTGCTTACACATTCGCATCCACCCATATTCCTGGAGCAAATAAAGGCTGGGTTCTCTTTTTTCTTTTCGCTATTCATGAATCACTGTGTAGTTGTTTCCTTGAATTTAAAAAAAATATATATTCCTTCCTCGCTCGTTCCAGCTCTTGTCAGCCAAGTTGGTTTGACAAGCCATTAAAGAGTTTTTTTGGGTTTAGACAGATAATGATAGAGATCTGCTAAAAATTATGTAAAATGTAAAGACATTGCTACCATGTGCAGTTTTATTGCTAGACATTCATTTTCATGTCTTGATTCCGCAATGTGTAAAGTATAAGGCTATATCATCATGTTTGGCAGCATCATATTTGGGGAGTTGCCAGGTTCTTAACATAATGTTGGATTTACTGCTGGTCACTTAAATGTTTCCTGCTGTAAAAAGTTTTTCAGAAGCAGATTTCACTCTGGTCTGACCCAAAGAGACTGCTTTTTTTGTAGGCATCATTTTAGAACATATAACTGTGTTGTATTCACCTAATTCACCCTTTTCCACGCTCCGCTCTTCCAAATTTTGTCATCTAACTTCCTGTTCGTATTGAAGCTACTAAGAAGAGTCGATCAAAATGGATTACATGTGGGAGCACAAAGTATTTTTCAGCAAGAGTTGATGGTGTGAGTCTACAGCACACTTTTACTACGTGAAAAGGCTAGTTGTTTTTTTTTTCGACACGTGCAGAGCTAAATTGGACCCGGCAGATCACATTCAGACAGCTTTGACACACTTTTTCATGGTACAAGCGTTTAATTGTTATACATGTAGTTCTTAATGTTTAGGTTTTAACTTGTTAATAATTTGTGTTAAAATATGTAGATGATATGAAATTTCCAACAGTGACAGCTCATATTATTTTACATGCAAGTTAAACATTACAGAAAATACAATTGTACTTTTTAAAATTAATTTAGCACCCTACATTTTTAGAGGCTTAAATGTGATTAAAATAGTTGTAAACGGAATAAAATATAAAACATACACTTTCACGTGTGTGTGTATAAATATACTGTAGTTGCACCCCTACCCCATCCCTGTTTAGTGCTCAAAAAATCTGCTTCGTTTAACTATTAACTATAACATGATGGGTGAATGACATGAGAAGATGGTCAGAGGTGTCGTACGAGATATTTTTAATGACTTTGTGTGATCTCTTGGAGTTTAATGAGCACAGAGGCACATCAGTATGTCCACAGCTTGAAGATAGGATCTTGTGTATTTGTGAATGAAGATTAAAATCTTGTTTTAAAATCTCCCCGCTCTGCTTTTAATTGTTATGACATCACCTGAACACTTTAAAATACTCATGATAGCTTTTGACAACTCTATATCCTGTAAATCCACTTCGCTAGCTAAAAACACTTTGACATCAACTCCATAGAGATCTATATATAACCGCTAGAACGGAAGTTCTGAGACAACATTTTCAAGATGGCTGCGTGCTAGATTTTCTGGTGCATAAGTTGAATAGAGTAACTCAAATATTTACATATTTGATGTAAATTCCAAATTAGGCTGTAGCGCATTCAGTTCTCTTTTTCTGCAAACCATTAAGATTTTTTTGGGGCAGATGTTTTTATGGAGAGTTCATTAGGAAATGTATTTTAAAACCTGAAGAAAATGTGTTGCGACTACTTAAACTAATAAGGTACGCATGTCTTGTTCATGTTATTCAGGGAAATTGGTGAATCAAATCCAGGAAAATCACAGTCACCATCTAAAAATTTTTGTTTTCATCAAGTGAGCATGAACATTTATTACTGGATTGTATAACAGAATGTGACTTGAGAATTTGTGAAAGATCTTGGCAGTTTGTGCAGCAGAGAAAAACTCCTAACTATATAAAATATTACAACAAATTTCCACTATGTTGGCACAAAGCGATGCGTCAAGCTGGAGTGTAGCTGAACGCCAGCGCAGTCATGACGGTGTGCACTGGAATGAAAAACGTGGGTTGGCAATTTAAGAGGGGTGTTTTGGCTCTGTTTTCTGCCTGTGGAGTTCCCCAGCTACTGCTGGATGAGAGAACATAAAACAAACTGCATTTACAATGTTATGGATGTAGACTGTACCGTAAGAAGAAATAAAAGACAACATACGACAGGGAAAAGATCTGCTGTAGGTTGGTGGAGGGGGTGCTGAGTTCAGTCACCACCACTGTCAGGGTTCAGTGTCTGGGTTCTGATCCAACCAGATCAAAGTGGCATTTCAGAACCTTTTACTGTGTGTGTGTGTGTGTGTGTGTGTGTGTGTGTGTGTGTGTGTGTGTGTGTGTGTCTGATGAAGCAGTTTTATGGCCGGCTGTCAGGAAGACTTCTGCTTCTCAGCAGCTCCATCACATTGTGGCCAATGTTCTTGATTAAAAGATTACAAGGGACAAAAGCCTGTGAGAAACAAGTAAAACTTTTAAATATGTGGATATTGGGTTAAAATAGTCCCTAGTCTACAGACCGACTAATGCATATCGCACAAAAATGGCAAGAGTTGGAATATCTGTGTGAATTGGCTTTTTTGAGATTGTGAGGTTCGTGGCATCGAATCTTTGAATGTTTTTTTTTTTTTTTTTTTTTTTGTAAGGTAAAGGAATGTTTTGGGTTCAATACAAGTTAACCTCAATCAACAACAGGCATAATGTTTATTACCACAAAAGAGTAATCAAAAAGTAAGTTCACAAAAATTGCGGTTACAGTAAGACATTTACAAATGAAGTGAAAGGGTACAGTCCATAAACATTAAAATACACACCGTTTCAAAAATATAGTCATAAAACTTAAACATTATAAATGTGAAAATGATTTTAGTGTGATAAAAATGCTTACTAAGCTTGTCAGTGTACAGTTATGTATTTTAATGTTTATAGACTGGCCCTGTTCACTTTCGCTGTAAGTGCTTACTGTAACCATGATTTTTGCTTTTTGAAGGGAGGGATGATTCTGGTCACACCACAAGGGATAGTGAACACTCTGGAACTGATGTAAAAAATATCTGATAGGAGACGCCACTTGCCAGTGAGTCCGCATAATGTGGGCGATCCTAGTGCACTGGAACTCTCTACACACTCTCACATCGAAATCCTAAGAATTCATACGACTTTTATAAGTTTGGCTAATTTGTACGATATCGTACGACTTTCACTACAGCCAGTGATGTTGCTGGACTTAGTTTCCATCTAATACGCGACAATTACTTGCTTCTGTCACACACAACAGCTTCCTATCATGTTTACACCCTCTACTGATCAGTTAGGTTTAGATAAGGGTAAAGGGCAAAATATTAACAAGCATGTCCTTTACGCCTCATGCGCCAAACTCGTGCTTACTTCCGCATTAGACATATGGGTATTTGCACGTGATGAAATCGTACAAATTTATACGAACAAACTCGTACAAAATCATACAAAATAGTCAACTCGTAAAATACGTACGAATTTTCATGAAACTGGGTTGGAACTTTCGGAAACAACATGCCGACTTCCTGTGTGATCATGTTGCTCAAATACCCACCCCTAAACATCACTTTAAACAAAATGTGCTTGTTTATTTTACATGTGGGTAAGACGGCACCTTCCTGTCAAAATGGGTTGTTCTTAGCTGAAATAAGCTGCAGTGTGTCTGGCTATGTAAGGCTAGTGTGTAAAGAGAAACGAGAACATTGATGCAATTCCCTCATTACCTGTAGTATTGCAAGTTTGCCCAAGAGAACAACAGAGTGGTTATTTAATATACAGTAAAGTGATTTACATTTACTTCTAAATACTTTTTCTTACTGCCTTTTTCTGACCCAATTGGGATCTTTGTTTATGTTCTAAATTATAATGGAATTTACTTCATTATCATGTAGTAAACTGCTTTTTGATGGCAGTGCCTTCATATACCCTGAAGGGAAGGCATGTTCCTCCAAAACGAGTTGATGGACTGACGCACATTTGTCTGCACCCAGAGACACAAAATAACCTCTGGCAATGAAGGGCACAAGATCATAAATCTTAACATGGCTCAATCTGTGTTGACAGACAAAAGGCAGCCATGCCAAACACCAGAAAATTGCAAGACCTGTTCCGTGAGTCATTTGCCTAGAGCTCAGCTGTAGTGGCAGGTAGTCACAAGGCTATTATTGCCACCTAGTGTTGAGATTAACTTATCCTACCTGAACCGCAATGGTCTGGCAACCTAATGAAAGCAAAGATGGCATTACATGTTTTAATTGAGAACGATTGAGCAAATTAGTTGAAATCAGGAAATCGTAATATAGAGTTATTCTGGAACAAACAACAGAAAACTCCTATAATGCTCAGGCATGTCCCCTTCTTACTCACCATTATATTTCAGCCATAGCATTTTTTGTGGTGACATCAGATTACCAGGCAACTGAAACTCTCCTCTCCATAGGGGCATTTTAAAGGCTTTGAAGGAGACGTGGCTCTTTAAATGAGGGCTATTGTTTCTTGTTTGAGCAGGCATGCTGCCTGTGGCTCTTTGAAGTTGGAATGGTTACAGAGAGTCTAGTTGAAAAAGCTGTGAACGTCATGTTTGGATTGTCAAGACATGCTATCAGACGCACTGTGGAGAAGTGAACACTGCTTTATAATTATCCTGTCATAGCAGGAGTTGTTCTCTGTACTGCACCCTGATATATAGACCCACTGTACCTAATGCTGCATGGAGCCAGCACAGACCGAATCATGGGCCAAATCAGTGCGTCATTTAGAATCAGGGACTTAGGTACTTTCACACAAACACTGGAATCTTTTGTTGTGGAGTTTTATTTTCTTATTATTGGCCCCCCAAAATTTTTTTGAAAATTATGCCACATTTAAAATTGTCATTGCATTAGATTAAAAAAAATAAATACCATTATACAGTATCAAACCAAGTGCCATCTGCAAACAAATTATGCAAGACCTTTTTCTCTGAAAATACTTCACTTTCATAGCCATTTGAATTATACCAATTGTATTATATTTATAATTATATTTAACTAACTGGTCCCAAGGATTTTTTTAGTGGCTATAAGAAGTTATCATCCCTCAAGTTCACACAGATGTCTTACAGATTAACCACAGGTGTAGTTCATCACAGTAACTAATAGGGTCTGGGTAAAAATATAGATTTTCAGATTAATCACGATCTTTATCGTGATCAAATATCAATTCTTATTCTCCCAAGATCGATCTTGACTCTATAAGCAACCCTCAGCAATGCAAGTAAATAACTTGCATACGTGACAAAATTTCACACTATGAATGTCTGTTATTAGCCACTGGCTGGTTAATTTTCAGATTTTACTCTCCAGTGATTTATATTTATATTAAAATGGACATTATTCAGTGACAAATGTACTGCGTGGACCTCGTCTTTGGACTTACATTACACGGAATGGGTCAAACCAAACTTTTACCTTCAACATTCAGTGAAAGGATCTCTGTTCTGAACAGCGGTTCTGAATATGTACAAATTTTCATGAGACTGGGTTGTTCAGTCCAATATTTACCCAGCGCTGGGTTGCCAATTGGGTTATTTTTAACCCAGCCAAATTTAGAGTGTTGTTGCTGTTCATTATTTTAATTATATTTTAATTACTTTCAGTCATCATTGGCATGGTGGATGGGTAGAACTTGCTGGTATCATTGAACTCATTCTAAAAAACAAAATGCAATAAGTAAGCTATCTATCTATCTATCTATCTGTTCACAGAGTTTCATTTTATATGGCTTATTTTATTAATTTGTTTTCTAACATGAGTTCTGTGATACCAGCTAATTCCATCTATTCACCAAAATGCCTTGCCAGTGATAATTAATGGTAAATATAATTAAAGAGAGGAGAGATACCCAGAAGAACGACGCTGAGTAGCTGTCTGTCACGTTATTTAACCGAGCAGGTCAGAGTAAACTGGTCAAGGAAAACCTCATTTGATTGGTTAATAGAAGCAGGTAGACCCGCCTTCCCCCTCAAGCTTGTAAAACACTGAGTGAGAAATTCGTGCCAAAAGTGTGAGCGCAACAAAGGGAAGACGTATACAGTATATCGGATTATTTCTGGAAAGTATTTATGCCACATTTGCAGTAGTTTATTTTACCCATACAGACTGATTCTACGTGGTGAATCCGTTTAGCTGTTCATTACACCCTTTATTTGCATATCGCTGATTGCAGGTTTGCAATGTTTTTGGCCATGTTTAGGTGCAAAAACAGTGCCAAAAATTGTAAGCATGAAAAAAGGAAGTCAGAAGAATGCACACCAAATTTGCTTAGTGTTAATAAGCAATTACAGATTCACAACACATGAATTACACTTATGCAAAGCATTGAAGTATTGCTAATATTTCTTTCTTACGCTTGCAATTTGATTTACGCTTTCACAAAGCTTACTCTGTGCATAATCAATGGTAAAATATCCATCGCTAAAATCTCATGAATGGCAAATATATGCAAGAGTTTCTGCATTACCATGACAACTAATGTGGACATGATAGCAAAAGCGACTGTAGTCTGAACAGAAAAATCTGATCTGGCCACAAATAACTTGAAGTTTGAACAGTCATTAAAAAAAATCGGATTTGAGGAAAAATCGATTTTTATCTGCAGTGTGAACAAAGCCATGCGGTCGTTTGTTTCCGACACGTGTAGAGCTAAGTTGACCCCGGCAGATCACATTCAGACAGCTTTGACACACTTTTCATGGAACAAGCATTTAATTGTTATACATGTAGTTCTTAATTTTTAGGTTTCAACTTGTTAATAATTTGTGTTAAAATATGTAGATGATATGAAATTTCCAACAGTGACAGCTCGTATTATTTTACATGCAAGTTAAACATTAAAGAAAATACAATTGTACTTTTTAAAATTAATTTAGCACCCTACATTTTTTTAGAGGTTTAAATGTGATTAAAATAGTTGTAAACGGAATAAAATATAAAACATACACTTTCACGTGTGTGTGTATAAATATACTGTAGTTGCACCCCTACCCCATCCCTGTTTAGTGCTCAAAAAATCTGCTTCGTTTAACTATTAACTATAACATGATGGGTGAATGACATGAGAAGATGGTCAGAGGTGTCGTACGAGATATTTTTAATGACTTTGTGTGATCTCTTGGAGTTTAATGAGCACAGAGGCACATCAGTATGTCCACAGCTTGAAGATAGGATCTTGTGTATTTGTGAATGAAGTACTCTTGTTTTAAAATCTGCTCGCTCTGCTTTTAATTATGACATCACCTGAACACTTTAAAATACTCATGATAGCTTTTGACAACTCTAAATCCTGTAAATCCACTTCGCTAGCTAAAAACACTTTGACATCAACTCCATAGAGATATATATAACCGCAAGAACGGAAGTTCTGAGACAACATTTTCAAGATGGCTGCGCGCTAGTGTCTCTGGCGCATAAGGCTAATACTTTTTAAAAAGTGATTATTGTAAAGTAAACAAATTGGCCCACATTCACTTCCATTGTAAGCGCCTCACTGTAACTTTTAAAGAAAAGTACGGGCAAGTCAAAACGCATTTTTGTGGTAATAAATATTATGCCACACATGCTGTTGATTAAGATTAACTTGTATTGAACCAGAAATATTCCTTTAAAGAGACAGTACCATTACATGTTCCACATATCAGTGTAAACACTTGTAAATAATACAAATTATACAGTAATACACACAATAAATATGTGTAATATGTGTGCAATTTTAATACATCATATTTATTAATGGAATACATTTTGGAATATGTGTATTTTGTACATGCATTTTGAACACATGATGTTTTGGTTGAAATGTGTGCTTATGTTACCTTTCTTCAAAATAAACAGCACTTGGTTTGATATGTTGTTATTCAATGCAATGCCTTTCATATATTTTTAAGTGTGACTTAAGTGTCCAAATACTTTTTTGGAGCCACTGTATATGTTTTCCAAAAATCATATAAACTCAGTAGAGTTGAGTTTACTGTACTTTATAATGTTTGCTGAATTAGGTTCTTGCTGGTATTGAGATTTTATTCTTATTTTTATTATTATTATTTTATTTATTTAATGTTAACAATAATGATAAATAAAGCAAAGAATGATTTTTATATGCTATTTTCCAAAATTGTCAAGTAATTAATCATTACTCATGTTCCTCTATTTTAACATGTGCACATTATTCTATCCATTATTCTCACCAACGGTAGCTTGTTCTGAAATAATCTTGTGTAGTTTCTCATGTCTGGTGACCATCCATCTTTTCTCCTGCTTGCCGTTCCCTCCACAGACCTAAATGAGAGACATACAAGGGCGTAATTTTGTCCTCCTTCACCCCAAACGTCTCTAATGAGTGGAGTTTGTTCCAGGCTGTAATGACACTCCGTATGGGCCATACCTTTAATGGCTTCCTGCTCTTTACAACTCCAGCACCTCGAGCAACTTTCTTGTACAATCAGGGGATTTCTGAAACACTAATGTTATTGTGGACATGGAAGACAGCTGTATGGATCAAGCAAACAAGCTTTTCTTATTTGACCGTGCTGCATGAGTTAACATTTTTCACTGACTAATGTCACTTCCAGGATTGTATAGATTTCCCTTGTAGATGCTAATAGTAAGTAGTAGGCTTGTTTAGCGTGTATGTTGTGTGCTTGTGTATGTGGAGAAAAGCAGCCAGTCTGGTGTGAGTCTGATTTTGTTTGACAGTTTTATGACAGAGGGCTGAAATTATGGATGTATTTTCTGTACTCCCCCCTCATCAGCCATCAGTTAACAACACATAAAATTCCTATAATTACATCTCGGTTTCCATTCTAAAGTATGTATAAAATTTTCACCTATTTTCTTCTTCCTGTTAAGGCTGAGTTGTATCCGCGCTCTCTCAACCGAACGTATTCGTGAGGCTTTGGCGAGAAACACGTCGCAGCAAGAGAGTTTCACTTGCCCCCGTAAAAGCAGCAAAGGCTGTGTTTTTACTCTCTCATCTCGGAAGCTTTCTACTTGGCCTTTATGGAGATTGGGAAAATACATAATTTACCCAAGAATTTAGGAACATGAAAATGAGTGAGTCAGGCAATGGTCAAGACCACATCAGCCTGAAGACGCATTTACAGACTTTCCATTAGTCTGTGTATGTGGGACAATCTACATAAACACTTAACAAATTTATAGCTTCAGACTTAATAAAGACTGCTTTATTTTGTCTTAAATTAACTTAAGAGGAATAAGTACAAAAGTGTTTAGTCACACAATGCAAATTATATCAACATAACTGTATATTTGTAGCACCTGTACCATTTTTATTGTTTCTAGTGCATCATAATAATTTGATGTCTGATTTAACTTGAGGAGTTATAGATTTTAAAATTTTAGATCCAAGCTTTAGTCAGGGTTCCCACGGTCATGGAAAACCTGGAAATATCAGAAAATATTACAGTTGTGTTTTCCTGGCCTGGAGAAGTAATGGAAATTAACAAAAAGAAAGTTAAGGATTTTCTAAAATAAATATAAATTTTTCTATGCTCTGTCTAAAATATTTCATTGGTTAGAAATTGCTCTTGTGTGGAGTAAATTTATAATTTATAAAGATTTATAATGTCAAAATAATTAGCATATAAAGAAGTAAATAATTATTAAAAAGAATTTACCATGGTTTTACAACAGTAACCATAGTTTAACTGTGGTAATTGTAGTAAAACCATAGTAACGGCAAAATTAACAGTGGTTACTACTATATTACTATAGTAAAACCATGATTACTGTATAGGTACTACAGTATTACTAAAGTAAAACCATGGTTAAATGTATCAAAAATATGGTTTCTACCAAAAAACATGGTTACCACAGTTATAATTACTGCAGTCATGGTTACTACAATATTACTACAGTAAATCCAAGGTTCATTTTGAAGTTATTTTTTAATACTTTTGAGATCTGTAGAGAAGACATTTTTACTTAGTTTGATCACACTTGAGTCAGATATGCTCAAGTCTCTTTCTTTGTCACAGGTTGGTTGGAGTACTGCTCGTGACTACTACACGTTCCTGTGGTCACCTCTTCCAGACAACTACACTGAGGGAATCGCGATCAACAGATCTGTGGTCTTCCAAGGTAAAATAACATGGTCTGAAATGGGTTTCAAACAATCATTTCTTCAGTGAATACACTGCCAAAGAGAAGGACCCTCAAGATGTGTGTTTAGTTTTTAAAATGTAATGACGGATGCAGTAAAATAGGAAACACTGCAGCCTCTTATTAGGAGGCTGAAGTGTTGATGGGCCAGTTTTACTGGAGTGGTTCAGGTCACATACTGGAATCTTTGTGAGGGATTAGAGGGTTTATGTGGCATGAGCCAGGATTACTTATAGGCGATTAAGAAAATATACCATTGAATTAATATTAATGGATATGAGCCTATCATAAGGCTCCAGTGGTATAGTAAAATTGACCATGTAAATGATGGGCTTTAGGATTTGTTTATTAGTCCTACAAAATATGTTGTTCATCATTTAAAGTGATGCTTGGGAAAGTATTAGCGGCTTGATTTCCTGCAAAGATAGGGCTGTTATCTAAAGTCTGATTCTTGGGGACTGTGCAGGTTACTATGTCCCGAACGATGATGGCGAGTTCTACCAATTCTGCTATGTGACGCATAAGGGAGAGATCCGTGGAGCCAGCACTCCATTCCAGTTCCGTGCTGGCAGCCCCACAGAGGAGGAACTGCTGACAATGGAGGATGAAGGTGGATCAGACATCCTGGTTGTCACCACCAAGGCCAGTTACCTGGAGGTGAGGAGATTTGTTGTTTAATTTATAAACTCTGAAGATGTTGGAACACACACGTGCAGAAATTACACATTTTGTATCAGTTTTCCCATGCCAGGTTTATCACATTTATTTCTTTTCTCACCCAGCAAAAAATGGAGCAAATTCAACAGGAAAAGAAGGAGCTCTTGGAGACCCTGGACCTGCTGCAGAAAGAGAGGAATGAACTGAACGAGGAGAAGAATAGACTACAGAAAGAATACGAGCAGGAGCAAAAGAGCAGCGCTCAGCTCAGGAAAGATGTGCAGGTGAGAGAGAGAAATAAAATGGGATGAGTCAAAAAGACAAGGTTCAGGTTTTTTGCTCTGATTTGACTTGATATTTTTGAAATAAGACTGGGGGGTTGTGCAGTGTTCATAAAGTATCAGCTCTGAGTCAAAGCTGCTTTAAATATGAAAACAAGCACACCCATTCCTGGCTGTTAATTTTATGACCGTGTTTTTATATGTTGTTTTATGTGCTGCTAAAATAATTCTAAAAATTCTGCACATGAAGTGGTACTGCAGAAGAGACTGGAGTGGGATTAAGAGATCTACTTTTCCCATAAATAATGTTTGCAGATTCTCAGAGACCACACACAACCGTAACTCAAGAGCCAACAAACTATTCTGCAGTTACTCCCATGCTTTCTGTAGCTGAACATCAGCTGTGAATACAACATGCTTATGTTATGCTTATATCACTTTGTGTTTCCTCCCTTATCTATTTGTGTGTGTGTGTGTGGGTATGCAGGAGTTACAGCTCTCTGCCCAGAGCTTGCAGGTTGAGAGAGAAGAGGTGAAAAGGAGAATGGATGAGAGTACTGCTCGACTGCTGCAGTTAGAAGAAGATCTGATCGGAGTCACCCAGAAAGGCCTGCAGAAGGAGACCGAACTAGACTGGTGTGATTTCTTTCCATATTGACATATCAGCCACAAAACAGTCGATCAGACTCAGCTTCTTCGATTACAATAACAAACCATGGAACTGTTTTACATTTCATTATATCAGAAGATTAGTTGATATCATATCTTTAGATTAGACTAGAAGGCCGATTAGAAGATCCATTTCTTAATTTGAGAACTTGGACTGCTGTTTCTTTAATGTTTTTTCGATATGTTCATTGCTTGCTGCAAATAGTTTGGCTGAATGACTCATACAGTGCATTTATAAAGTATTCAGACCCCTTCAGTTTTTTCACATTTAGTAAAGTTGCAGCCTAAAATGCTTTAAATAATATTTTTACCACATCAATCTACACTCCATACCCCATAATAACAAAGCAAAAAACAGATTTTTGATAACTTAGCAAATTTATTAAAAAGAAAAAACTGAGGGAGCCTGGGTAGCTCAGCGAGTATTGACGCTGGCTACCACCCTTGGAGTCACGAGTTCGAATCCAGGGCGTGCTGAGTGACTCCAGCCAGGTCTCCTAAGCAACCAAATTGGCCCGGTTGCTAGGGAGGGTAGAGTCACATGGGGTAACCTCCTCGTGGTTGCGATTAGGGGTTCTCACTCTCAGTGGTGCGCGTGGTAAGTTGTGTGTGGTTTGCGGAGAGTAGCATGAGCCTCCACGTGCTGCATGGAGAGCCACGTGATAAGCTGTGCGGATTGACTGTCTAGAAGCGGAGACAACTGAGACTTGTCCTTCGCCACCCGGATTGAGGTGAGTAACCGCGCCACCAAGAGGACCTACTAAGAAGTGGGAATTGGGCATCCCAAATTGGGAGAAAAGGGGATACAATAAAAATAAAAAATAAAAAAAAACTTAAATATTATATTGACATAAGTATTCAGACCCTTTGCTATGACGCTTGAAATTTAGCTCAGGTGCATCCCATTTCTCTGGATAATCTTTGAGATGTTTCTACACTTTGATTAGAGTCCATCTGTGGCAAATTTAATTGATTGGACATGATTTGAAAAGGCACACACCTGTCTATATAAGGTCTCACAGCTGAAAATACATATCAGAGAAAAAACCAAGCCATTAGGTCAAAGGAACTGCCTGCAGAGCTCAGAGAAATGATTGAATCAAGCTGGCCGCCCGGCCAAACTGAGCAATCGGGGGAGAACGGCCTTGGTAAGAGTGGTGACCAAGAATCCGATGGTCACTTTGGTTCAGCTCCAGAGATCATGTGTAGAGAAGGGAGAAACTTGCAGAAGGACAGCCATCACTGCAACACTCCATCGATCTGGGATTTATGGCAGAGTGGCCAGACAGAAGCCTCTCCTCAGTGCAAGTCACAAAAAAGCACTTAAAGGACTCTCAGACTGTGAGAAACAGGATACTCTGGTCTGATGAATCGAAGATTGAACTGTTTGGCCTCAATTCCAAGAGTCATGTCTAGTGATAACCAGGCACCACTCATCACATGCGCAATACCATCCCAACGGTGAAGCATGGTGCTGTGGGGGTGTTTTTCTGTGGCAGAGACTGGGGGACTGGTCAGGGTTGAAGGAAAGCTAAACGCAGCAAAATACAGAGATATCCTTAATGAAAACCTGGTCTAGAGCGCTCAGGACCTCAGACTGGGCCGCTGCCAAAGGTGCTTCAACTAAGTACTGAGTTAAGGGTCTGAATACTTAAGTCAATGTGATATTTCAGTTTTTTCTTTTTAATAAATTTGCAAAATTAGCAAAAATCTGGTAGAGTGTAGATTGAGGTGAAAAAAATAATAATTGAAAGCATTTTAGCATAAGGCTGCAACATGACAAACTGTGAAAAAAAATGAAGGGGTCTGAATGTTTTAAGAATGCACTGTATCTGTTCTGATTTGACAGCCTGAAGGATCGAGTGAAGAAGTTAACCTTGGAGAAAGAGGCTCTTGAATGTCAACTGAAGAATGAGAAAGATGAGAAGGAGCTTTATAAGGTAATGCTACTTGCTCACTACCTCATAATTTATGCACATCACTGTTGGTTTCTCGAGAGAATTGAAACCCTCATAGTTGAAGATATGCTCTCCTTGTCTCGACATAACTCTCTTTTCCTTAATCTAATTAATTTACATAAAAGTATAAAACAAATGCCAGCTTTGAGCTTTTTTATTGAAAAAGCTAATACATTTGTCAGTGGAGAAGGGGAATACAGACCTTCCTTGAATCAACAGTTGCTCTTTTCCTAATTAGTCTAACTCACTTTGTAATTCTCACTCTCCATCACTCACTCTCCTATCCCTTCATTCTTGTGGCGGGCACAGGAACTGGGCATTAACATTGGGCTGTAGCCTCGGAAACACAGCTGGCCCACACTTCATAGCAGCTGCCTGGGGCAGAGAAAGAGAAGGGTGGGGGTGGAGCAGAGTCGCTGCTCTCTTACTGCTGCATTATAATTACGTTAAGTTTGCATATTTCCTCACCAGGCGGAAATACACCTCTTAGTAGAGCTGTATGTGAATAATTGGGGGCTCACAGCTTTGCTAGTTTTCTGGATCTGCACTGCTAGTTTTTTGTGCCATGTGCCCAGGTTATTACACAGCAAAGCTACAAAGAGAGAGATGAACCGTCTACTTGAATCATCTTTGTGTGTGTTCAGATTCACCTGAAGAACCGGGAGCTGGAAAACACGAAGCTGAGTTCTGAACTGCAGATGCTGAAGTCTGTGGATGTGAATAAGGAGAACACCATTGCTCAGCTGAAAGAGGAGCTCATTAGAGTCAAAGCCTGTCTGGCAGAGAAAGACAAACAGTACCTGCAGCTACTGGCTAACAGTTCACCCTCGGTATAAACACAAAAAACTTCTGCTTAATATACATGTTGGATATTTTAGTGATATATCTCAGTTCAAAACACATTATTATGGTCTGAACCGTGGTGTAGTTGTTAACGCACATGCTCCAACACCTTGAACCGTGTTGCTCATGTGGACTATGAAAGTTCAAGTCTGGCTTGCATAATTTCCTCCATCTCTAGACCACCACCGCCTTTTCTCCTTTTTTTTTTTCTGTCCCTATCAATAAAAGTGGCTTAAAAGTAAAAATAAATTTAAAAAAACTTCAGTATGGATTGGAAAACAGTTGAATCTTGTATTGTTATTTTGTAAAGTTTGTAATTTTCTGTGCATGCATTTTTCAGAGGGAAAGTGCTGCTCTTAGGGAGCAGCTCAGGCAGAAAGAGGAACGGTTGCGTGACTACTCCAGCACCCATGACCGAAGTATGACCGAGCTTTACCGTGTCCGTCTGGAGGTCGAGTCATTCAAAAAGGGAGAGGCAGAGGCGCGAGCTGAGTGCAGCCATCTGGAAAAGCAGCTGGAAGAGATGAAAAACTCAGCCCAGCAGGAGGCGGTAAAGAGATGCCCACCTGTTTAATTTTTTGATTATGTTTATGGAAAAGTGACCAGGCTACGATTACACCTCTGACATGAACACCTAAGTCCAGTTTACCTTAAATTTGCTGTTAGCGATTTTAGCGCTCTGAAGCTTTGACATAACTGAGCCTTTGAATCAGCCACGCCCCCTCATTCCAAAACCCCAACCTCCAAAGATAATTTTGAGACCAAAACAGAGCAAAAGAGCAGCATTGTTTTTTTGCTATGGCTGTCAAATTCAAAAGTGGCACAATAGCGCCCTCAGCTGACAAATATCAGTGATGACAATCATATCGTCAATGATACAACACTATGAGAATGAGCAAAATGATTGACAGGTGAAAAGCCTACGTGGTCTGCAGACACATTTTTGTTTGCCGTTTACAAAGTCTACAGCTGTCACAGAGACCGGTGAGATATCTCAGGACACTTATTTCATAAATATCACATTTTTTTGCATACTTTTTCATGAAAAAAATCATTTACAGCACCTTTAAGCCCAGTATGCCTTAGTCAAGAAAGCCCATAATGTTCAGGGATTAAGTCTATACCACAGACTACACACACTGTATTCCCAAGTAATTAACTAAGAAATGTTACAAACTGTTTGATGTATTTCTTTAGCAATTAGCACTGAATGATCACTGTTTCTCTCAGCAGTGTAAGGAACAAGGAGAACACCATTGTTCAGAAAATATGGAGAAGACCATTGCTCAGCTGAAGGAGGAGCTCATTAGAGTCAAAGCCTGTCTGGCAGAGAAAGACAAACAGCATCGCCTGCTACTGGACAGCAGTACACCCTCGGTACACACGCATCTCATATATTTTAGTGATATATCTCAATTCAAAACATATCGTTATAGTCTGAGCCATGGTCTAGTGGTTCAGTGACACAAGTTAAAGTCTGCCTTGCTTCAATCACTGATCCCGTCTCCCCACTCTTTTTCTATTGTTTCCTACATTTAAACAACATAAAAAAAAAAATTCAAACATGGATTGGTAAACAGTTTAGTCGGTTTGTGTTTGCCATTAGCTTTGTTAGCAATAGACACACTGGTATGTGTTCATGTTTGTGTACAGTATATGTTTGTAGTCACATACAGTAAGTGCAACTTTTTGTGTGTGTTTGTTAGGGGGAAAGTAAAGCTCTTCAGGAGCAGCTCAGGCAGAAAGAGGAACAGTTGCAAGCTACGCAGCAACAGGTGAATATGCTGTCAGCTGAGCTGCGCGACTCCTCTAACGCCCGTGACAGAAGCATGGCCGAGCTCTACCGTATCCGTCTGGAGGCTGAGTCCTTAAAGAAGGGACAGGCTGAGGCCCACGAAGAGTGCAGCCACCTGAAGAAGCAGCTGGAGGAGATGAAAAACTCAGCCCAGCAGGAGGCGGTAAAGAGATGCCCACCTGTATTACTTGTCATGTTTATGGAAAAATGACCTGGCCAGGATTACACCTCTTACATAAACAAGTCCAGTATGCCTCAGTCAAGAAAGCCAGCAGTGTTCAGGGATTCTATACCAGTGCTATTATAGTTTTGTTTTTATTTCTATTTTGTTTTCAATTTGTCCTTTCAGTGTAGTTTCGCTTTCGTAAGGTTTAGTTTAGTTTTCATTTTTTCGATGTTTTCTAGTTTTGGTTTGTTGTGTATTTATTTGTTGTGTATTTATTTTTTATTTTTGTTGTATTTCAGGGCTGCCAAAGTTAATGTGTTCACTTGAATAATTTAAATACTGTACGTTTAACGGCGTTCATTTTCTCAGGGCTGTTTAGTGTTATTGCGATCTAGTAGCATTTTCATGTGTAATGAAGGCAGTTTGTAAAGGTTTCATATTATATTTACTGTGTATCAAAAAAAAAATAAAAAAAATAAAAAATTGGTCAGTTGTATTATTTTAGTAATAGAGTCATTAAAATGTATTTTAGTTCAGTTTCAGTTTTTCCAAGTGTATTAATTTTTTTTTTTATTATAATCTTTTTCTCAACAGTGTAAAGAATTTGAAGAGTCTGCTGTAACGGAACTGCAAAGAGAGGTTGAAGATCTACGGCTCAGACTGCAGATGGCTGCTGAACACTATAAAGATAAATATAAGGAATGCCAGAAGCTACAGAAACAAGTGACCAAGCTCACTGAGTTGCAAGGAGTGAGTGAACGCCTCTCACATTCACATTTTTTCTCACCACGCATTGCAACTGTATAGCTGTTCCACCATTGTGTTTTTAGTTGTTTGCTAGTTTTTATACTCAGCCAACTGTTTGGTTTTGTCTCAGGTGAAGAGAAGTCCAGGGTCTGAACCAACAACTGGTCCTTTGTCTGCCAGTCCAGAGGCATCTGCACCAGGTTAGTTTATACTGAATGTGTACCAGTTTAGGTGTAGAGTCCGTTGTAATATTAGTTGGAGGGAACGCAGTCTCAGAACTTTGAATGGACATGCTGTTGTGTTCCCTGGACTGCTAACAGGAAGCCCAGGTACATCAGACGCAGTGCTAGATGCCATCATCCAGTGCAAGCTGAAAACTACAAGCAAGGAGCCAGACAAAAATGACAAATACAGAAAATACAAACAGATGCTTAGTGTAAGTAGATTTCTCTTTATTTCTCTGACATAATGGATTTGCCTAGTATATCAAAAGCTTAGCATACTTCCCTGCAGGAGGAGCGAGAGCGTTGCAGCACGATGACTGATGAGCTCACAAAGATGGAGGTGAAACTAAAGGAGCAGATGAAGACCAGTGAGAGTCTGCGAATACAGCTGGCTGCTGAGGAGGATCGTTATAAGGTCAGCATCACCTACTGGTGTAGAGTATTACACACCAATCACACCTCAGTTAAACAATCAGTTCCCTTTAATCCATTGGGCCAGATTGCATGAGACGGGTTTAGAGCACATTTGTGATTTACAAAACCACAAGGAACATTTATGTCGGCATCTTGAATGACATTGTTGGTTGAGTGACGCAATAAAAATCAGATGACAACCAAAACCCAAGCACAAGCAGAATGAGTTTAGGTGACCACTCTCCTGGCAGATAGATTTCCATCAGGTCTAAGGGGCTGTTCAGATCGAACGCATACTTGCACTAAGAAAAGCTAGGAGCACAATGAATAAAACACAACACAAGTGTCCCAAGATGTGTTTTTAAAATTCTTGTTAACTTTAGAGGCGCTGTCTAAAAACAGCACTCCAGCGTAAGATGGTGAAAAAATCGTGATGTGGTGCAACGGTCAAAGACGTCTGCCAATTAAAAAACAGTGCAGCCAGATGCAAAAGTGCATCAGTGTGAACGGCCCCTAAGACTGCATTGTTTGTTTGGATTATAGCCTGCTTTAAAGTCAACTTGAAATCAAAATTTAGCCCATTTACTTAGATCACATTCCTGGTGTTATTGTGCAGGATTCATATTTTCACGTTATTGCAAAGAAAAAAAAGTTTATATTCGTAATCTTTCATCAAAATGTAATAACTTGCTCCACCTCTGTAATGACTTTCCTTTCGACTAATGTCACCAGTCCCTCTTATTTTTCAACTGCTCACCCTCCAAACAACCTTTTATGTAATGCACACATCTCAGTTCCTTTTGCCATTATTTTCTAATAGAACATGCTGTGTTATTTTGAAATGCTTCGCATTACAGAATTATAATTGCCTTTGAAATGTTCAGATCTGGGTCTCTACAAAGGTTAGCTGTGCTATTTTTATTTAATCTGTTGCAAGTTTTTGTTTAAAATGACACTGATCAGTACAGACGGAGGAAACGTGATCACAGATAAGCAGTCCTTCAGATGTTCTGATAACAGATTCAAGACGACCTTAGTACCATTTTCTCTCCACCGTTTACGTCTGCTCTGACTCAAACCCGGTATCATTGCATTGGCACAAATGCACTTGACAGTGTTGGTTTATGAGCATGTCAATGAGGAGACTGACTTTTACTGCTGTTTACATGAGACATGGAGACAGTGGAGGAAGGACAGTTGGAAGTACTGGGATCAAGACAGGATAATGCATCTGCTGGCTGCCTCCCTGCGCAGCAGGAGACAGAGCAGGAACTTCTGTTTAAGTAGTAGGGTCATGTTCAGATCAGTGGTAGTTTTCAGGCTAAAGTTCACTGTTTCAGTGCGTGACTCAAGTGGTCATACCAAGCTAAATGTAAATGAGTGATAGAGAAGACATGTTGTTGCTTAAGAGGAAGATTTCTGCAAGCAAGCAAATAATTAATTGAAATTACTTGGTGTAAAGATTAATCCCTCAGCATCAGTTGCAACAAGTTTGACGGCTTTTTTGATTATTTCTTTATTCATGTTTTTAGCCAATAAATGTCATTATTGCTCGCTCTTTGGAATACTGGCAACACTTTACAATCAGGTTCCATTCGTTAATATTAGTTAATGCATTAGGTATCATGTACAAACAATGAACAATATATCTTTACAGTATTTATTAATATTTGTTAATGTTACATAATAAAAATACATTGTTCATTGTTAGTTCATGTTAGTTCATAGTGCATTTACTAATGTTAACAAATACACATTTTGATTTAAAAAATGTATATGTTGAAATTAACATTAACCAAGATTAATAAATGCTGTAAAAGTATTGGTCATTGTTAGTTCATGTTAACTAATGTTGATAACTAATGTTAAAGGAATATTTCACCCAAAAATGAAAATTCTCTCATCATTTACTCACCCTCATGCCATCCCAGATGTGTTTGACTTTATTCTGCAGAACACAAACAAAGATTTGTAGAAGAATATTTCAGCTCTGTAGGTCCATACAATGCCAGTGAATGATGATCAAAATTTTGAAGCTCCAAAAATCACAAAGCAAATATAAAAGTAATCCATTTGACTCCAGTAGTTAAATTTATATCTTCAGAAGTGATATAATAGGGGTGAGTGAGAAACAGAACAATATTTAAGTCCTTTTTTACTATAAATCTCCACATTCACTTTCAGATGTGAAAGTGGAGATTTTGAGTAGAAAAAGGACTTAAATATTGTTCTGTTTCTCACTCACCCCTATTATATCACTTCTGAAGATATAAATTTAACTACTGGAGTCAAATGGATTACTTTTATATTTGCTTTGTGATTTTTGGAGCTTCAAAATTTTGATCATCATTCACTGGCATTGTATGGACCTACAGAGCTGAAATATTCTTCTACAAATCTTTGTTTGTGTTCTGCAGAATAAAGTCAAACACATCTGAAAGTATGTGAGTAAATGATGGGAGAATGTAAATTTTTGGGTGAACTATCCCTTTAACAAATTAAACCTCACTGTAAAGTGTTACTGGAATAATTGATTCAAATGGGTCAATTGCTGCATTCAGCCATCAAATATGTTTGTATGACCACTATACCTTAGAATTGACAGTTGTTTTGTGCTTGTTTCATGTCTCTCGAGTCTTAACTTTTTTATTAAAATAATTTCAACTACAGTATTTCATGTCTATTTATTTATTTTGCAAGTTGCTGTGTAACAGGCGAGATATTGTGCAGCCAACTAGTCACTATTGCAAAATATACCCCTTTGGGGTGATAGGAGACCCCAACCATGTTAGGTTTATTTTGCAATAAAAACTGGCTGACTAGACATAGGCCCTTTCACATAATTGATAGTGGCAAGCTTTTGCAAGACAATTTCTTTGTGTTCAGCAAATAAATATCAATATTAACTGAACTTTTGCTTTCCAGAGCCAGGTGTCGGAGAAAGGCCGGGAACTGAAGGAGCTGAAGGACAGTCTTGTTGCATTGACCAAAGAAAAAGAGAAACTGGAGGGGGTGCGTGCTTTTATTTTCATCTTTCACAATCTCTGCCTGGCATCTAAAAGTGCTGTTGATTTCGTTGCTAGTTTTTTTTTTATTCTCAGGATCTGGTTTGGGTTTAACATATCTCTCTAATTGGTGAGCAGTGCAAGTGAGTGCTTATTTTCCATTCAATTACCCTGGACCACAGAGAGGGATGCATAGTGGAGGTATTACACAAAACTCGACGCTCGAGATGCAAAATGACCCAATTTGAGGTTGAGACTAAATGAAATTGGCGCCTGCAGAAAACTTCAATAAAAGGCAGAGATCTGCCTCCCTTTGAACAGGCAGAGGAGTTTTAATGAAGGGCCTAATTAAACTGCTTGTGCGACAGTGGCGACGAACTCTACAATGCTGCCACTGCTCGCTGTGGTGAGTGATGTGTTGTCTGGACTCAAAGATGGAGGAAAGGAGGAATAGAGGGATGGAAAAATGGGACCTGATTATTGTCAATACATCACTCCTGGCCTTAAATTAGGGATTTCTCTCAGTTTTGTCTCCTCTGTGCCAATTTCACCCAGTTTAGTTTTTCTTTAATTTACATTTAATTTGCAGTTGAAATGTTTGGATAAGGTTGTTAAATGTTGGTTTCGACAACTGTTCTATAGCAGGCTTCGACCAAGCCAGACACTAAACAGTGTTTTCTATGTGTCATACTAGGAGTTGCAGAGGAGTGTCAGCAGGGAGGAAGAAAACGGAAAGAAAGATGGCAACCTGGATGTGCAGTCAGTTTTCTTGCAGTACCCAATGCCATACCCTCAGGATGACCCATCTCCCCTGCTGGTGCCCCAGCACCCCTCTGAACTGATGTTTGGGAACCCATACTCTTCAACTGACTCCCGGGGTATCTATATACCTATGTCTATTGATTTGATTCATCTCTTTGATCTGAATGAAGAAAAACATGTATAAATGATGAAAGAAATTAGAGATTGGGTCTTTGGCCCTTGCATCATATCCCGCATTGTTTTTTGAGCATCCTGCCACGAGCTTTGCATTTTTAAGATGATGTGTCAAATTAAAAATAAAGTTTCTAGACCCTTGCATTTTGTTCCATTCCGTTGCACTTCGTCTAGCTTTCTTTGAAAGCAAGAACGCATCATATGTAAATGCCCCTTGAAACCTGTTGATGCGTAACGTCACTTTGCTTAAACTAATTCACATTTACTATATAGTCTAGTCC
The DNA here is from genome assembly GCF_019703515.2 of Myxocyprinus asiaticus. NCBI lineage: Eukaryota > Metazoa > Chordata > Actinopteri > Cypriniformes > Catostomidae > Myxocyprinus > Myxocyprinus asiaticus. The sequence goes on along the minus strand of NC_059358.1, from coordinate 32,141,129 downwards.
AAAAAAAGGTTAATAATGTTGACAAATTATACAGATGTTTAATTTTTCAACATTATTAATCATTTTGAACAGTAGACTATATAGTAAATGTGAACTCATTTAAGCAAAGTGACGTCAGGCTCGTGGGTGGGACGCATGAGCTTCAACTTCCTAACTGTTCATACATGTAAAAAGATTTATATTTTTGGCATGTTAACTGATGAATATAAACGTGAGAATTACTAGTAATTTGAATACATTTCCTGTTACTTATAACTGCTCAATACAACTTGGTGGTCTAAAATTTGTGAAACCAACCTATTCTTTCTCAACTAAACATCAAAACAACTGTATAACTCAAGTAAACAACAATAATACTCCTTTACTATGTTTTTAAACAAAATATATTCTGTTTACTAGCATTTCTTGACAAAGTCACAAAGTTTGGTTTCCATATTAAAACCTATGTGGCATTTAGCAATTACTATTTACCTCCCCTCGTTCAAAACTGACCCGAATGCAATAGGAGAGTTAAACAATGGCCATACTGAAATTAAAATAGTGAGGAACGCAGTAGGGTTTACTCCAGGATGTTTTCTTTGGCATTTACATTTGGGATGTGCACAACTATATATTTTTAAAATCGACTAGTTGGGGGGGTTGCCTGAACTAGAAGTAGACTGATATATCGGTTTAACCAGTTAATCGGTACCGATAGTTGCTTTTTGGAACTTTAGGTTATCTGAAAAAATATATGCCGATAGTTGCCGATATTTTATTTTAATTTCCCCCCTTATTTTCTTTTTATTCCTTATCAATAAACCTCATCAGGTTAAATATATACATACAAAACTCTTCATCTGGTGAATCCATAGGATATAAAAAGCTTCATTTGGTAATATATAGAACATTGTGCCAGAGCCACATCTCTATAATTTCAAAATAAAGAGTCCCCAGTGTATTTTTTGGGCTTGTTTAAAGTAAAAAGTCCCGTGTTATGCACCAATTCTTAATTTCTCTGATTATTATTGGGATTTTGGTTGCACAATCAACTGCTTTTGGGATTTTATTCATTTTGCAGCCTCGATGTCTGTGCCCTTCATAGTAAGGAAAGAATAAGATATTTCTTATTGTTATATAGATCGATTTAAAAAAAACAATTACAATCAGCCGATAAATCGATTATCGGCCTTTTCCACAACCTTAGTTACTGGTATCGACAAAATGCACTATCAGTCAAACTCTAGCCTGAACGACTAGTCAACTAATATGTCTTAAGGAAGCCCTGTATAATTAGACTGGTTTCAGGTTCACCTCACCCCAAATGGGTGTGTTTCTTAATAATGATTTTCAATATAGTTTTAGATGAAAATCATCAGGTAATGAATGATTTGTAAGCTTAAATTCCACCGGGTCAAAACTGACCCGCTATTGCACAAGGTGTATGCAGATTCTGAATGCAATAGGAAGGTTAATGAGATTGTCACCTAGAAATGTGTTCTCAGTGATGTATGCCATCATGCACTCCTGGTTTGTCACACATTTGTTTGAGTTTCAGAGTTTTTCTTAATTAATGGAATCAATCCAGATGTTAAGGCATTAAAGTGTTTCCTTACCTGATAGATGGAGCTGATGGAGAGTTCTCTGATGACCAAATGCCCCGACTGCCCCCAGTTGGGCTTCTATCCTGGGACAGCAATGTGGTATGCATACAGCCCTCCCGTAACCTCAGTCGCCCTGATGGACTGGAGGAACAAGAAGAGCTACAAACCACTGTGAGTTTGTTACAGCTACCTCCCATTAGAGTTGATATAGAGGCAGAGGTGGGTAGAGTAGCCAAAAACTGTACTCAAGTAAAAGTACAATTACTTGAATAAAATAAATACTCAAGTAGAAGTAAAAGTAATGATGTTAATAATTACTTGAGTAAGAGTAAAAAAGTATCCAATTAAAAGAATACTCAAGTAGCTAGTAACTAGTTACTTTCATATGTAACATAAAAGACTTTTTGAATTTTTTGGGGGGATTTTTCCCCTTTTTCTCCCAGTTTGGAATGCCCAATTCCCAATGTGCTTTTAAGTCCTCGTGGTTGCGTAGTGATTCGCCTAAGTCCGGGTGGCGGAGGACGAAGCCCACTTGTCTGAGGCCGTCAACCCGCGCATCTTATCACGTGGCTTGTTGAGCGCGTTGCCACGGAGACATAGTGCGTGTGGAGGCTTCATGCCATCCACCGCGACAACCATGCTCAACTCGCCACGTGCCTCACCGAGAACGAACCACATTATAGAGACCACGTGGAGTTTACCCCATGTGACTCTACCCTCCCTAGCAACCGGGCCAATTTGGTTGCTTAGGAGACCTGGCTGGAGTCACTCAGCATGCCCTGGGATTCGAACTAGCGAGCTAGCGACCAGGGGTGGTAGCCAGCGTATTTTACCACTGAGCTACCCAGGCCCAACATAATGGACTTTTAATCTCCAATATTCCAAAACATAAAACATATTTAACAGGTATTACAGAATAATAATAATAATAATAATAACAATTTAATAATAATAAATATTATTATTGGAAATTCTTTCATCATTCACCCTCATGTTGTTCCAAACCTGTATGACTTTCTTTCTTCAATGCAACACAATTAAGGAGATGTCAGACTGAATGTTGGTCTTATAGCCACTATTTACTTTCACTGCATGTTTTTTCCTTCATATTTTAAAAGGGAATGGTGACTGAGACTGTCAGTCTCTAACATTCTGTGTAACATCTTTTGGGTTCCACCAAATACAGAAAATCACACAGGTTTGGAACAACACGAGGGCTGAAATTATAACAGAATATTAATTTATGGTTGGGACTATCACTTTAAGAACGCTTGTCAGATCTGGACGAATCTATCAATTACAAGAGAAGTTTGGAAACCAGTTTCTACTAATTATTACGGTGAAAAAGTAGCCTATTCCAGAGGCTTATGGTGAAAAATGTGAAAAATAGCTTATTCCACAGGCCCAATCATATATAATGCTGAATAAAAAGAAGCAAGACCATGCTTTATTAATGGCTACCTCTGCTATTTCACAGCTTTTTAAAGTCATGTATGGATTCTTAGTTCAGTGTAGTTACAGTATTTTAAGTATAGAAAGAATTTTGATAATTAGTTCTGTATCTTATCTCTATATTTGGAAGCATGTTAGGCTTATTTAAGTTCAGAGCTTGTTCTCTGTTGTCCATGAGAAAAACGCGGCACATCTGTCAAACACAGTTGCTGTGCTCCAGTATTCACACACACACACACGCGATAGGCAGAGCAAAATGCATTTACACTTAACGCGGATGTTTACATAGATTTATAGAGTAGGCACTGATATATTTCAGCACTGATATAAAAATATATACTTATAAACTGAGGTCATAAGAGCCCATAGTTACAGAATCACCCTGAAAATGACCATCACCACAACACAGACAAGCTTACGTTATCACAATCGCCAAAACTCACCGCAACAAGTTTTCTTAAGTTGGAGCTGCAAGTTTAATCTTGAAATATCAACTAGTCTTGCTGTAAAATGAAGGCATTGCTTGATGAAAGTGTTTGTTTTGAATGCTTATTGCTGCTGCTGCTGCATTGATGGACTCGACTGGAGTGACAAAGTGCAACTGTAGGATAAATTTCCACTGTCGTAAAAGTCCCATTCAAAAATATCTCAATAAATTACGCATTTATTAAAACTTATTTAATTAAAACCAGTAATGTGGGGCCTGGGTTGCTCAGCGAGTATTGACCCTGACTACCACCCCTGGAGTCGCGAGTTTGAATCCAGGGCGTGCTGAGTGATTCCAGCCAGGTCTCCTAAGCAACCAAATTGGCCCGGTTGCTAGGGAGGGTAGAGACACATGGGGTAATCTCCTCGTGGTCGCGATTTAGTGGTTCTCGCTTTCAGTGGGGCACGTGGTAAGTTGTATGCAGAGAGTGGCACGAGCCTCCACATGCTGGGAGTCTCCGCGGTGTCATGCACGATGAGCCACGTGATAAGATGCGCGGATTGACCGTCTCAGAAGCGGAGGCAACTGAGACTTGTCCTCTGCCTCCCGGATTGTGGTGACTAACCGTGCCACCATGAGAACCTACTAATCAGTGGGAATTGGGCATTCCAAATTGGGGAGAAAAGGGGATAAAAAAAAATAAAAACAATAATGTAACAAAAGGAATGTTGCCCATTGTAACAAATTAAAAGTAAAAAAAAAAAAATAATAAATAATTTGAAATTTACTTGAGAAAAGTAAAAAGTACCCACTATTAAACCTACTCTTAAAAGTGCATTTTCTCCAAAAATGTACTCAAGTAAATGTAACGGAGTAAATGTTGCACATTACTATCCACCTCTGTATAGAGGTGGATCAGGGTTTTAATTGCGTCAGAACTGCAGATGGACCTAAACTGTTCGCCAACTCTGTCTTTTATCTCCTGGTCTGCTCTCTCTGTGCTCTGTTGTTTTGGCCTCTGGCAGGGCTTAGCTTAGCTGGCATTACTAAAGCCCTGGTAACCCAGAGCAGAGTCATTAAGGAAGTGCTCACGGTCTTACCCCACTGCACATTGCAGCTAATTGGGCTTGTTAGCCTTGCTTGAATAATGGTGGATTTACTGAACTAAAACATGTAAGAGCTTTAGTCAGTTGCCATAAAACAGTCGCTTTTCATCTAAAGTGACTTAAGGCCTGTTTACAGCAAGTAAAGGAGAGTACGAAAAATAAAATATCCAAAAACAAATTTCCTCATCAAAACAGTTTATGCTGATTCTGATGCCTAATCTTTTCGTTCAAATGACTGAATGAATTGATCAGCAATTTTTCATGCCAGGAATTTGCACTAGGTGTGAATAGGGCTTTAAAGTTATTCCAGGGACAGTCCCACTCAACCAAACTGAGGTTAAGGATAGGGTCATTGATAGGGCTAAAGAGCAGGATTGTGATTTCAGTGACTTTCAGAATCTTTATTTAAGACTGGATTTTGAGCTGCACAGATCATTAAAAAATAAGCTATGATTTCCTCAACCTAATTACATGATGTTGTGATCAGTTGTGTTGGGAAGTAGTAACTAAAAGAAGCGAAGCTACTAACTTAACTACATTTTTCAGTAGCGTGACAGTAGCTGAGCTATTTTCAGAATAGTGTAACTTTTCCAGTAACAAGCTACATTGTCCAGTGAGTAGCACTGTAGCGTCACAACACGCTACATTTGTCACATAAGATTGCGAACATAGCAGTGTAGCTGAGCGAATAATCAAACACGCTCCCCTAAACTGACCTCTCTTTATTGTAAATGAACCATTTGAAATAAATGATTCCCTTATACTTGCCGTTTGGAAATTTGGTTCAGTTTAGTGAGTCGGTTCTAGTTCAAGTAAATGATTAACTGATTCACTTTGCCAGAAGCCACTGTTTTCTTTTTTCTAGCACAATATTTAGTGAATTCCAGATGTTTATAAGTGCTGCACTATATTTCAGTTCAGTTCGATAAATTACATGTATTCTAATTTTATTAGTGTTTATTAAATAAATGTGTGTTGAATTTTATGTTGTCTTATTGAATTATGCAATCATAACATCATCCGATTGTTATATATCTAATAATATTTTCTTCTTTAAATAGCTTCAGTGTTGTTTGCTACTTTGTTAGTAGCTTGTAGTGTAGCTATCTACTGTTTTAAAAAAGTAGCTTGTTTATAGGATAACTACAGTTTGAGTAGCTTGGATTTTGGCAAGCTACATTTCCAAAGAAGCTTCCCCAACAATGATTGTGATTTATAATGTTATACTGTATGTTACCGCACTAATGACTCTTGTAAATATTTATATTAATCATTCATAGTGATAAACTAATAAAAAGAGGTCATTTATGAAGTTTGAAATTCTACTACTATATCAGAAAAGAAATGGTTATCGTTTCTCTTGTCTCCCCAGCAAACCAATGATCAACCTACAGCCAGTGACCCCACAGAATTCCTCAATGATGGACAGATGCCATTCTGCTTTGAGCCCGGGTAACAATGCACACGCATACACATCTCTCACACAGGAAAGGAGGTATCATAGGAAAATCTGTTATCTATCATGTGGTTGAGCTTTGGTTGTGGTGTAATTAAGCTTATTAGCTCAACAGCCCACCCACATCGCCTTACATACAGATGCTGTTTTACTGCCGTTTACTCTTCTGTTGGTCCAGCATCATCAGAACTCTGCTTATTAACACACACTTTTCTACTCTCACACCCTCTATCTTATCTCCATTCATTCTGTCGTTCATTCTTTATTCTTACAGTCATGGAAAACCTGGAAATATCAGGGAACTGTCATTGTAATTGTAATTTCAAGGCTCTGAAAAGACATGAAAAAGACATTGAATATCTTTAACAATTGTTTTTTCTATTAAAAAGGTTAGACATTGCTCTTTTCTTTTTTTTAGTGCAGTCTCTATATATATAAAAAAATCCTCATCTAGTAATAACAGACAACTGGAAAAATCATGGATGGGAAAACATGTATCCTGTTTTCTCCCACTTTAAAATCTCTCTCTTTCTCTCTCTGTTCAAGCAGTGGGGAGCAGCAGAAGCGCTGTCCGCTGTGTGAAGTGATCTTCCCTCCTCACTATGACCAGTCTAAATTTGAGGAGCACGTGGAGAGCCACTGGAAGATCTGCCCCATGTGCAGCGAACAGTTCCCTCTTGACTGCGACCAGCAGCTCTTCGAGAAACACGTCCTCACCCACTTTGAAAGTAACATGCTCAACTTTTAGTCAGGCCGCTGGCAGAGAAAGAATATTCGCCTCCACTCATCATTCTGCTCATTTATGTTAGTGTTTAACGGCCACTGTAAACTGCATGATTAGCTTTGAGCATTCACCTGTAGATATCTGATTCTTCGAGACACAAGCAAGGTGAAGAGCGGATACTGTTGAATACCAAGTGATTTGAGTGATAGAAATGCGTGTCATTTTAGGGTCTTTATTTATGTCCTTTATAATGGGGAATTATTTCTGTGAACAGGACTGCACTATTCATTCTGATTCACTTTAAACGTCTCATGTAAAAGCTAGTTGGTCAGGTGGTTATGATTACTTTAAGAATACTCAGTAAATGTCATATTTTGAGAACTGTCCCAAGGCTCCACTGATTAAGTCAGGTATCGCCTATTATACTCTGTGCAGGCAGAGCACGGCTTCTTCTGTCAGGGCATGTATGTGATGAGAACTAATAGGGTAATTCAACATTATAAAATGATCTATTTTGGAACAAGCTTTTAAAGACAAATCTTGATGATCAAAGTGTTTTTCCTTTATCTATTTAAATCACTTATTTTTAATTTGCATGCTCATGTTTACTGTGCACTGTATCACAAATGTTTTTGTTCAATTTCCATAGTTAAAAACGTAAGGTTTTTACTTGTGTGAGTGTGCCTTATATACCTGATCTAAACCAATAAAGATTTCATTTGAAGCAATATTTAGATGGCCATACTTGTCATGTGGAGTTAACTCTTGGTACATTTAAAAAATTTGAAAGAGAATCTGGGTGATTCTCATTATACCTGTAAAGGAAATGTCGTGGTCCTATTTTACTCCCATTTTGATGTCTATTTTTAGGGTCATTGAGATGTTTTTTTTTTTTTTTTTTTCTACATTATGATATTAATTTCATGACAGTTACACCCATTTTACCCTCCAATTCTTATTACAGCCATGTGGAAAAAAGATAGGCTAACATATTTAAATTGTAAAATACAATTTAATACTACTAATTGTAAAGTACTGCCTCAGCTTTCTGTTCTTGGCTGACAGAAGTGGAACCCAACATGGTCTTCTGCTGTTGTAGACCATCCGCCTCAAGGTTCGACGTGTTGTGCATTCTGAGATGCTATTCTGCTCACTACAATTGTACAGAGGGGTTATCTGAGTTACCATAGCCTTTCTGTCAGCTCGAACCAGTCTGGCCATTCTCCGTTGACCTCTCTCATCAACAAGGTGTTTCCGTCTGCAGAACTTCTGCTCTCTGGATGTGTTCTGTTTTTGGCACCATTCTGAGTAAACTCTAGAGACTGTTGTGTGTGTCAATCTCAGGAGATCAGCAGTTACAGAAATACTCAAACCAGTCCATCTGGCACCAACAATCATGCCACGGTCTAAATTACTGAAATCTTTTCCCTATTCTGATGGTTGAAATGAACATTAACTGAAGCTCCTGACCCGTATCTGCATGATTTTATGCACTGCTGGCACACGATTGGCTGATTAGATAACCGCATGAATAAGTAGGTGTACATGTGTACCTAATAAAGTGTCACATGTGTTGTATTGATTTGAAGTTATATATGAAAATCACACTTCACTGACTACATGTCAAGAAAACAGCTAAAACGTAACTGTATACAGTATGTTAGAATGGTGGAGCGACCTTTCCAACAACATCCGTGAAGCAGATTCCCTCTCTGTCTTCAAAAAACGGCTAAAAAAAAAACATTTTTCATAAGCACTCTCGTTAACCCTACACTAAAAAAATACAATTCTTGTTGCACTCTAATCTCTGTCTTGGCTAGTACTTTTCTTATACAATTGAAACTTTGTATTGCAGCACTTTTCTGTTACTGACTCCTTAAGATGAATCGCTTATGGTGTATTCTTCCTCATTTTTAAATTAGCTTTGGATAAAAGCATCTGTTAAATGAATAAATTAAAATGTAAAATAAAAACAACATATACAAAGCAATTAAAACGTATCAGAGGTCATTTTAATGTTTAAAATGTAACCAGGTTTACATTTACAAAGCAGAATTTTTTATTTTATTTTTATTTTTTTTTTACAGAAAATGTCACCAGTTCCTAAACAACCTCTGGTGCTTGACTTTATTACATGTAGGAACATTATTGTCCAGAAACGTAAGAAAATATAATTTAAAGCACTCACATAGAGACGTTAATGCATTACGTACACAATATATCAAATACTTCCCTTTGTACTGGCAGTGTAATACTGTCACAATGTAAAATCTAAACTGAAATAACAACATTAACGTCCATGCAGTGATGTCATAATGAGTGATTGGCAGCCCCTGATCTGGCTGTGACCTCTGGAGGTTCTAGTGACTCTTTGATTTTTACCACCCCTTAATTTTCATTTATAACAAGTCAAAGCAAATGAAAGCAAGTACCTTTCTGATGCAAGGTTAGGTGTCCAAACTTGAAAATCATTTCTTGTATATCTTCTCTACAATGAACAGGGCAGATTTTCCCGAGTTCTGTTCTTACGGATTGAAGATCAAGAAATATATTAAGGTCACATGGACAACCCTAGAGAAAAGTCAGAATCAGGGTGAACACACAATCTGAATCAGGCTTTTGAACTGATGCCTGGCTACACATGAAGCTACAAGTATACTGTACTGGAATGCTGTGGTCTACCACAACTCAAGGCAACCAGTTTCAATAATCTCACAACTAAGAAGCATACTGGAGGTATAGCAAAAAATTTGTAATTGTTTTTTTTTTAAATTATGAATTCCCAAAGCTGGAAAATAAGAAAGGAAAAAATGTGTTCAAACAATAACCTCCAAAGTGGCACATACTGTAAGTTCTTTGAATTTCTTAGCTGACTTGCAGACAGAATTCTGCAACATCAGACTTGTTGGCAATACAAAATGCCCCAAAACAGGATGGCAACTGGTCACTACAAAGTGCTTTAAGGTACCACACCAGCTCACATAAAGATCGCTGTGGAGTTCTAGAACACTCCAGAGCTTCTAGAACAATCCGGCCACACCAGAGCTGGGAAGTGTGTAACAGCCTACTCTAAAACACTATCAGATAAATTAGGCAGGATTATGGTTCTGAAATGCTGGTGATTTGTCACCTGAGGGTCATTTGCTGCTCTAACTCAAAAAAAAAAAAAAAAAAAAAAAAAAAATATATATATATATATATATATATATATATATATATATATATATATATATATAAATAATAACCAAAATGGCCAAAGCACTACCGAAAAACTGCACATCCATAATCAATCAATAATCATCATCTCTAAAGTTAAGATGGAAATATACAAAATAAAACTTGGGAGTAAAGTATAGATTTTAGATCTGACTATGAAAGATATTTATATACACAATCTACAGCTATGAATGTTGCTTACTTATGGGTAGATATTATTTTACAAACATTGACTTTTTAAGCCTTTCCTGTCTTATGGTTTCTCGCAAATTCACTTCTTTGAGCAGGCTTTTCTTCGGTTCCGTATGAGGCTGGTTTCATATGCAAACTCTCCTCAAGGGCTGCGAGTTACTGTAAGCTTTTCTCACCGAGACAACACACAATCCTTCTAAGCATACCATCATTCTTTTACAATAAGCACCTTACATAAAAAAATAATACAAGGAAAAAAGAATGATTGCTGAATGTGCAAAAATACAAAACTAAACTCTTAACAGGATACAAATAAGCTGAGGAAATAATAAAACTAAAAGAATTAAAGCATGCAATTCAGAGTGTAGTATTTTGAGCGTGGAATATGGAAGGAGGGCTGAACCAAATCTTCCTCATGGAGGTACAGAATGTCTTCCTGGAAGAAGAGGAATAGAGAAGCTTTCCTCCTCATGAGGAGTGAAATGACAAGGGAGGTAAACGAGTCTTCCTCTTGAAAAGATGTCCTTCTGACAAATATTTTTTGGATGTCCTCCAAAAACAGAGGACACAAGGATAAGACAGTTCAGAGTTAATGGACAGCCACAGCTGCTGGTGAAGATGGATATGGAGGTGATCTGTTTGTCCTGTATATACATGTATCTGTATTTTATATACATGTGTCTGTGCATGTGCATGTAAGTGAATGGGGAGGAAGAGGTTGGCACACTCTACTGCTGCATCTTGCGGATGATGTCAGCAGAGAAGGGTGGGTGGAAGTTGATGGTGTGGTGTCGAAGCCCCTGAGAGCTTTTGTAGCATTTACCACACCGGCACTTGAAGGGCTTACGAACGCGAATCTGGGTGCGATGACCGTTCTTGGCGTGGTACTTAATACCATTCACATTCTGGAAGAAGATAGAGAAAGACGGAATTCAGAAACAAAATCATCACTTATCTAAACTAAATTGACCCTTTGCTAAGCCCTGTCTTAAAAACATCAATCCTTTCTTTTGCATATTTCTTTGCTCTATTTCACACTTTTAAAGTAGTCTTCAATGGCATACTGGAAACCTTTTGCACCATTAATCCAGATGTTATTTATCATTTCCTTAAGTATAATATACCTTAATTCTCTAATCGTTTACTCACCCGCATGCCATCCCAGATGTGTATGACTTACTTTCTTCTGCATCTACACAAATGAAGATTTTTAGAAGAATATCTCAGTTCTGTAGGTCCATACAATGCAAGTGAATGCTGACCAGAGCTTTGAAGCTCCAAAAAGCACATAAAGGCAGCATAAAAGTAATCTATGCTACTCCAGTGGTTAAATCCATGTCTTCTGAAGTGATATTATAGGTATGGGTAAGAAACAAATCAATATTTAAGTCCTTTTTTCACAATAAATCTTCACCTTTGACTGGCCCCGACCAGTAGGTGGCGATATGCACGTAGAATGTGAATCGCCAACAAACAAAAGAAGAAGAATGTGAAAGTGGAGATGGATAGTAAAAAATTACTTAAATAGTGATCTGTTTCTTATCCACACCTATCATAATGCTTCTGAAGATATGGATTAAACCACTGGAGTCTTATGGATTACTTTTATGCTGCATTTATGTGCTTTTTGCAGATTCAAATTTTTGGTCACAATTCACTTGCATTGTATGGACCTGCAGAGCTGAAATATTCTTCTTTAAATCTTTGTTTGTTTTCTGCAGAAGAAAGAAAGTCATACACATCTGGGATGGCATGAGGGTGAGTAAATTATGAGAGAATGTTCATTTTTGGGTGAACTATCCCTTTAATAGGCAGCACTGCTTTATGTTATTTAAATATGAGATGGATGAAGAAACAGAGTAATGCAAAAATACAGAGCAGGACTTTTCCAAAACAAGTCAATATGAGGAAATTAAGGGGTGTTCAAAAGTGATGTTTAGTTCAACATCGCAACCTGCTGCATTAAGATTAATTTTAATTAATGTGTGATCAAAAGTGTGTATATTTACTATTTTACAATGGTTTCAAACGTGGCTCATCTAATCAGGATTTCGAGTCGAAACTCTATATACATTTTATGAAATTAGTTTTACTGTCTTTTATTTTTAACTAAAGTGTTACATAATGTGAAGTAGGGGTGTACGGTTCGAATTTCTCACGTTCGGTTTGTATCACGGTTTAAGGGTCATGGTTTCGGTACGGTTCAGTATTTGCTTTGTTAAAAAAAAAAAAATATATATATATATATATATATATATATATATTACTGCCAAATCCTAAGAATAATCTATTTGGTAAACACTTAAAAAGGTTTGCCCTTAAATAACAATCATTGTTTTACAACAATATGGAATTTGTAGTAAAATCATAGTAACCACAATATAAACATGGTTACTGTCTTGGTTACTATACAGAAACTACAGTATTACTGTTATAAAACCATGGTTAATTGTATCAAAACCATGATTTCTGTGCAGAAAACCATGGTGACAGCAGTCATGGTTACTACAATATTACTATAGTAAAACCATAGTTAATTTTTGTGAGGGTCCTTAACTAAAAAAAAAAAAAAAATTCTCTAATTACTAAATCAACATTTTAATTTATGCACTACTACGCTGCATGCATCAACATAAAGTGCACTTCAAACTCATCTCAACATATTCAATATTCGGAAGCTGTCCATCACAATAAAAGGAATAACCTTGCTATTAGAATGCATACGAGAAGGGATGTTGTGATAATGCTGCTTGAGTATTTTAATCATTCGTGGAAATCCCACATGAACACCACAAGTGCTTTAGTTATTGTTTAATGTCTGTCAGAATTAGCACTGAGTACCTGCTTAAAAGTGGAAGGGAGCGTGTGCAGTTTCAGCTCACCTGCGGCTCTTTCCCTGGGTGATGTCGGCGTAAATTATTAATCATGTATCAATGTATTACTATAACGGCATCTTAATGTCATTAATCAAAGTGCATTATTGAAGCTTGTGATAGATTACAGCCACGCGAGGAAACAGGAAGAACTTGCGTGCACGTTTTAAATAAACCCTCACGTGCATTATTGACATACCTTACCAGTATACAGCACTCGTGTCGAGCGATGTCTGCAAACAGTGCCTGTTTTGTAAATGTCTTTTTACCATCGCTGTTGTAACTGACTGCAAAAGAAAATGTTCCCAGAAAGGAGAAACGCAGGGGGTTCTCTATCAGAGTTTCGTTTCCTCCGCTTGCCATTTTCAACTACATACAACACATGCAGAACAGTGATGTCATCAAGTTGACCCTCATGAAACACAGGTGGAGCGTATCCATCTACAGATCCATTCAGGTGCATTAGCGGAGGTTGTAACTGTGCCTGTCTGTTTGATGCTTTGTTTTCTTGACCAAAACTTGTGCTCCAGATGCGTCATTAAACGTGATGTGAACCGACCGTGGTGCCAATGCTTCCCGCAATGTGGGTGTCGAACCGTATGGTTCGGTTTTTTACCGAGAACCGTTACACCCCTAATGTGAAGCCATATTTTATTTTTCATTTGTTTATTTGAATATCACTAGAACTCGACACTCTCCTTAAGCCACTTCAATTATCTTAGGAACCACAAATTACACAAATATGTTATATTGTATTGACATTCTAATATGTCTTAGCATTAATCTTGTGTTAATACTATATGAACCTAATTTGGATATGTCCCAATTTGTGATATAAACTTGCTAAATGACAGCAGTGAAGGCCAGACACTGACTGAACCCAAATCATACCCACATCTAACAGTACATCTGAACATGCAAAGACACCTTCATGGCTGTCATCACCTATTTCCTCTCCTTATTGAATCCAGCTCTCACAGGCTGCACATCATTTATCTCAGCACACAGATCCAGATGTCAGTGGAAAATCCCATAAAACACAGAGGGCTTGTCGTGGACTATGTAAATTTTTAGCCTCTGATGCTCTAAAGCTTCCAGCCTTCTCTATTATAGCTCTCTTAGAATGAATAAACTCTCTGACTGCTAAACCGAAAGCCCAGCATTCACTGTTTGATCATATTTGTGTAACTGGTAGCAGGGACGGCTTATGACTTGCAAAGGCCAATAATCTCCAAGGGCCCCCCTCCCCTCCCACCATTTTTTTACATAGCAACTGGCCCAAAAAGCTGTTGAGTGAGGAGGGGTGGGGGGTGGGGGGGTTTCGTTTTCATAGTTGATAGTTTCCTAGTGGGGGGATCGCGCAACCTTAAAGCCCAGGCAGACAAGGGCCCCTGGTAGTCAAGGGCCCCTGGGCACTGGCCCCATTGGCCCGGTTGGTAATCCATCCCTGACTGGTGGTTGCTATTGGATGGATACACAGATGTGCTGTAGCTATTTAGTCAATGACAACCTAAATAAATACTTTAAATAATGGCACTTATACATCTGGGTCTGTGAGGAAGCTTTTGTGCTATGTTTATCTAGCTACTAGTGTTTCTCAGGTCTACATTCTCATAGGTAAATTTATTGGTCACAAATTTAGATAAAGTGTACGTACCTTGTATCTCTTTTTGCAACCAGGCACGGGACAGGCGAAGGGTTTCTCATCACCTCCGTTCATACACATGGAACTGAGGATGGATTCAGAACTAATGGCACATTCGGAGGTCCACGACTCGTCACTGTCGGACTCTTCATATTCCACTTCCTCCTCATCATACTCACTACCTGAGAGTAAGTAGCAAGTACTAATTTAATAAGGGATCATTTAATAGATGCTTACAATACACTTATTACAGGGCAGTCTCCCTGTAATTGTCTGTAAAACGGAATAGTCTGTCAAGCTCCAGTCATAGCTTTGTGTGAGGTACAGAATTAAATTTAAGTCGGTATTCACTGATAACCTTCAAATTCACGAATGCTTGCATCTAGCCTGTGTTCGCATTCACGTGTGCAAACCAATGCCGTTTTGGGTGGCAAAAAAACGTTGCCACATCTTTTGGAATTCTGGGCAGAAAAGCGTGCTAAATGCAAGCTTTGGCGGAAGAGAAGATTACATAGTAAGATAAAATCATACAGGTTTGGGACACCATGAGGGTGAATAAATAATGACAGAATTTTCATTTTTGGATGTGCTTTCTCTAACGGGTACTTGATGGGGTGCATGATGGCGATGACTTATAGATTAAACCTACAACCTATCGGCTAACATCCAAGATTTTTAAAGGGACAGTTCACCCAAAAATGACTTACTTTCTTCTACAGAACAGAACACTATTTTTTTTGAAGAATATCTCAGCTCTGTAGGTCCATACAATGCAAGTGAATGGTGATCAGACCTTTGTAGCTCCAAAAATCACATAAAGGAAAGGCTCCAGTAGTTAAATGTATATCTTCAGAAGTGGTATGATAGGTGTGAGTGAGAAACAGTTCAAAATGTAAGTCCTTTTTTACTCTAAATCTCCACTTTTACTTTTACATCTAAAAGTCACGTGGTGCCTGTTTTGTTCACTTACACATCTGTAAGTGAAAGTTAAAGTGGAGATTTCGAGTAAAAACAGACTTGAATGTTGTTCTGTTTCTCACCCACACCTATTATATTGTTTCTGAAGATATGTTTTGAACACTGGAGTCTTATGGATTACTAAAGGTCTGATCACCATTCACTTGCATTGTATGGACCTACAGAGCTGAGATATTTTTCCAAAAATCTTTGTTTGTGTTCTGCAGAATTTAGAAAGTCATACACAACTGGGATGGCATGAGGGTGAGTAAATGATGAGTTTTCATTTTTGGGTGAACTATCATTTTAACTCCTATGTAACACCGACACCTATGAGGGCATGAAACAACCAAAGAACAGCGACTGTAGAAAAACTGGTACAGTTGTGTTTTTCACAGTCCTCATTTACTATCAGAGAACTGTCTTTGCCCAGTCTGCAAACTGTTTGCTTTGTATAATGAGAAAGAATCTGGAAAGCATAAGAAGGTCTAAGGGTTAATGCACAGTAATAGTATGATACCAGTAATTTGGAGACTATTTAGTTTGTGTTCCAAACCCACACAAATAAAATCTAAACTTCTAATTGTGGGAGAAAGAGAGCTTATATTGCTATAGAAAAGGCCATGGGAAAGAGCAGCAATGGTTCCAGAGGACAAAATAAATTGAGTGACTCATAATTTGATTGTTTGATTATCTATTGCAAGAGAATATCAAACAAGCACTGCAGCTATAATGGGTTTATTGCCCAGAATGAATCTGATTTGAAAACATAATAAGCATAAAACAAACAGCCATTAAAAGGAAGGTGATGTCTGTGTGTGTAGGCGATGTACCTGTACAGGCACATGCCCTGAATAAACAGGAGGTGTGTGTTCTTAGAGGGCGTACCTGTGGGGGTGCTGCTCCTGAATGAAGACGAGGGCGTGATGGGCGGGGTGACGGGCGGGGTCAGGTTGCCGCTGTTGTGGCGAGGGGGCGTAGCCACACTGTTGCGTGAAAGGCTGCCCATCAATGAGAGTGACAGCTTCGGCTGGACCTTCTTCTTCAGAGACTCATGCTCTCGCCGTGCTGTGTCTGTCATAAACCTACAGAGAGACGAAAGTGAAATGAACAGGATGAGACTCTTAACCCAAACAGATTAAACCACAGCAAACACAAGTGTGGTCAATCCCATGTCAAAACACATGGTTCGGTCCAAGTTATTTTGTTGCGTTATAAAACAGTAAATGTATGTATTAAAGCATAAATGTTTGCACAGACATTTTAAAATCTGGTGTGGGTTTAACAGATCACCAGTAGAAGCCACATAACGCAGAAAGAGTAAGACAAAAGTGTCTCTTCTTCGTTACACAAGAATTTCCACCACCATTTAGCCTATTAAAGCCGTTTAAAACACTGGAACTTCCTGCTGTCTCTAGTGTTCCTACACAAGCCACACTGAACAAAGTCGAGGAAGGAATAGGAAAAGTTCACCCAGAAATGAAAATTATCATATCATTTACTCACCCTCATGCAATCCCAGATGTGTATGACTTACTTCTTCTACAGAACACAAATGAAGATTTTTTAGAAGAATATCTCAGCTCTGTAGGTCCATACATTGCAAGTGAATGGTAGCCAGAACTTTGAAGCTCCAAAAAGCACATAAAGGCAGCATAAAAATAATCCACATGACTCAAGTGCTTTAATCCATGTCTTCTGAAGTTATCCAATTGATTTTGGATGAGAACAGACCAAAATATAACTCCTTTTTCATAATAATCTTGACATCAACAGTCTCCTTGGCGATCATTTCAAGCTTGATTAAACTTCCTAGCGCAATCTAGTGCTCTGCGAATGTGTCAAGCACTAGGAAGTGTAATCAAGCTTGAAATCATGATCTTTCCTAGATGCTGCAATGGCAAGATGTACAGTGAAAAAGGAGTTCCTTACTTTTTGGTCAGCTCTCACCCAAAACCAATTAGATTGTTTCTAAAGACACGGATTTAACCACTGGAGTCTTATAGATGACTTTTATACTGCCTTTAAGTGCTTTTTGGAAATTCAAAGTTTTGGTCACCATTCACTTGCATTGTATGGACCTACAAAGCTGAGATATTCTTCTAACAATCTTCGTTTGTGTTCAGCAGAAGAAAGTCATACATATCTGGGATGGCCTGAAGGTGAGTAAATAAGAGAATTTTCATTTTTGAAAAATGCTGGACTACTTGTATTCATGCCAACATAAACTTTGTTATTTACTTGGAAAAAACTGGTTGCAAAAACTATGTAAGATTAGCATACACAAAACTATGGTGCATATTTTTTGATTGTAATTAATAGACAGTAGCCAACATATGATCATATTTAAGCTCAAGTCGGACTTTTTTTCAATGTTAATTTACTTTCTTCTATCCCATCTTAATAAGCAGCGACAATTATAAGTAGCTGACAATAATTCGCTAGCTGATATTTTCCCCAAAATATTCCGAAGGTAAGCACTGTAACGCTGTCAAGACATAGATTTTTGAAATCGTTTAAGCATCAGCCCGATGCAGCAACACTGGCTCAACGAAGGGCATAAGTTTGGGCTGTGACTATCTGTTTCATTGATCAAATGGAAGACGGGGCCAGTGTTCAGGAAATCATTATTTTAGCTATTTTGTTTGGAGATGTAAATGCTGCATAAATTACACACTTTACCTTTAAATATTAAAGTTATACATTTTTATTATATACAGTGAATAAAACTTAGTACAAAGACATCTATTCTTTGTACAGATATAAATAATGTCATGGTTACTGTAAGGCTTACGGGCCTTGAATGTAATCTTTAAAGAAGAAGCGTGTTTGAATACAGCACTGTAATGAGGTATATGAGGATAATGGCTCAAGGTGAAACAGACTGAGAATCTAGCAGCTCATGTACCTGTTAATGTAGCTAAGGGCGACGTATGTGGGCTGCTGAAGTTCCTGTTTCTCCAACACGTGAGGATCTGTATCTAAACAAAGCGGAGAGACAGATAATTCACCGGACTGACGAGGAAAACAACAAACACACCACAAAAGAACAACCAAGTGTGCTTTGTGGCTTTAAGGTTTTTCTGTATTAAAACGATACATTCTAAATAACACAAAAAAAGCAGATAAAAAGGACAATAAATCTCTTCATGTGAAAGAAATGTTGTTTACCTGTTTGAATGTGTCATTTTGTGGCATCCAAGTTTATGGAAATAAGTTTGTGGAAGATTCCGTGTCATTGCCAGAGTGAAACTATTACTCTCTTTATTGTTAAAGTCATTGACTTTCAAACTCAATACTAGTTTCTGCCACACAACATGTCCACAATCACTTGCAGATGGCAATTAACTCCATTAATCAAGTTTTTTTCATTAAACTCTACTTAACGGCAGAATAAATCAGCCTTTGTGTGTTTGGGAGAGGGTCTGGACTGGAATAGGGAAAGCATGTATCTAATAGCTGTTTGGTAAAACTTAAAGGGATAGTTCACCCAAAAATGAAAATTTGCTGATAATTTACTCACCCTCAGGCCATCCAAGATGTATATGACCTTCTTCTTCATCAGAACAGGATTTAAGATTTTTAGGAAAGTATCCCATGTTTTTAGCTACACCCAATGCAAGTGAATAGACACCAATTTTTGACAGTCCAAAAAGCATATTTAGTCAGCATCAAAGTAATCCACACGACTCCAGTCGATTAAGTAATGTCTTCTGAAGTTAATCGATATGTTTGTGTGAAAAACAAATCGCTAATTAAAACATCTTTAACTTTAAATCGGTGCTTCCGCCAGCTCTCTGTAGCTGTTTGAACTGATCTAACTCTCGCGTGAAGTACGTTCCTCTGTGGTAAACAGAGCGGAACTTCTGAATTCTCAAGTGAACGTGCCAACGTGATGACATCACACGACAGCGACGTGAGGCATTGAGTGTTTACAGGAAGCCATTTTTTTTTTAAGTGAATAAAGTTTTAATTAGCAATTAGTTTTTCACACAAATGTTTCGATTCACTTCAGAAGACATTACTTAATCGATTGGAGTCGTGTGGATTACTTTGATGCTGACAAAATATGCTTTTTGGACTGTCAACAATTGGTGTCCATTCACTTGCATTGGATGAAGCTAAAAACTTGGGATACTTTCCTAAAAATCTTAAATCTTGTTCTGATGAAGAAAGAAGGTCATATACATCTTGGATGGCCTGAGGGTGAGTAAATTATCAGCAAATTTTTATTTTTGGGTGAACTATCCCTTTAAGACAGCCATTTGGTTAGTGTCACACCACACCAGCTCAACAAGCTCTGTGCCATTATGCCCAGATGTCTGGAGCCTCTCTGCTGAACAGGGCTCATTTTCTGCACTCCAGGGCCACCCAGATCCCACTTCAACCAGCTCCAAATGACCCACACGCCATGGCAGGGATGGATTTATAGGTCTTTAGTTGTACATATTGAAGAGTTGACTTCAAAAGTTAAGATATCTACAGTATTATTGGGCTGTTCTGTCAAAACCTCTCCAATTCTCTGTGGTCAGTTCTGTCACGAGGCATTCCTGCTGCACCAATGTGGACTACGATGCCACCTTGTGGCAAAATTAGCAAAGAAAGCACCAAAAATGCACTTAAAAATGGATTACTTTTAGCTTTTTTTATAGCTTTAAATCTGTGCTTACAGTATAGATCAGGTTAGCCTCCTCACTTCCATGCTTTCTGTTATTAAACACAAACTGATCAAAAACACATCCCTTGAATATGTTCCATTACCTGTGAGCACGAAACTCTCCTTAACGTCCCAGCAACTATAACGTCCCCTCTGTGGTCGTCTGTGCCCGTATAACAGCGGCTTTGCCAGGGTAATCGTTTTCAGATGCCTGTCTCTTAGGGCATTCTCCAGCACCATTAACATAAGCGTTGCCAAAACACTGTTTCATCTAATGAGCCTCCCCCCTGTGATGCATCTCAATGCCTCTTTCTATGCCTCTGCTGTGAGTAAACACATTTCTTTCTGTCCTGTTTAACCCCAACCATATTTGTCTCGACTCTTTAAAACCACGCAACACTCCAGAGCGTGTGTGTGTGTGTGTGTGCGCGTGTAAGAACTGCAATTCCGGCCAGCATGGCATCACACACTCTGTGGCTCTGCCACCTCATAATTAAACAGGCTTGCAGCTGCTGCCGCCTGGTTGTCACCATGGCAACACACACACGCCTCACAGTACAGTGTATGTACAGTCTCAGGCACTGGACCAGAATGGGGTTGGCATTTCCGTTGCCATCTGCACACTGGTCTACTTTTGGAGGCAGGTAGGATGTTTAAAGATTTCAGCTCGGGCTGTGCCTCAGCTAATGTGTTTCATTAGCATTGATTTAACTACTGGGAGAAAGACCCCACACCTTTCTGCCAAACACACACACACACACACTCACACACACACAAGATGCATTAGGCATT
This sequence comes from Myxocyprinus asiaticus, assembly GCF_019703515.2. Lineage (NCBI taxonomy): Eukaryota > Metazoa > Chordata > Actinopteri > Cypriniformes > Catostomidae > Myxocyprinus > Myxocyprinus asiaticus. Next base: position 32,120,049 of record NC_059358.1, on the reverse strand, counting down.
GCACTGTTCCTCTGCCAAGAAAAAGGGAGTTTTGTATGAGTGCATAACTGCATAAACTGAAAACTCCCCCCTCATCATGTCGCGGTACATAAGAATAGCGTTCGGTTCTGTGCCTGGATTGTGCATCATTGCAGGTACGGCATTGCTGGCCGACTTCAAGCATTGCAGGTAAGTATCTGTGCAATTGTGCGGTCAGCTCAAGGTGCTTTTTTTTGTCACATTTGACGCTGTTAGCAAGGTTGAGCTCATTTGCTGAAAAAACATCATGCAGCAATGTAAAAACAGGTCTCTAGCGTGCGAGCAAATGCGAGTGAAAATTACTGTGTGTGTGAATGTGGAAAATTATTTGGCCGCACCGGATGTCTGACACCTATGAAAGCTTATGAACTTTGACCATCAGAAAAAAACAAACAAACAGACAAACTAAAATCGTGGACAACTGACATGTGCGAGTCTGGTAAAACAGTGAACTATCAGTTTTACTTGCTATCACTAAGCTACGTCACCTAGCAGTGTGCTGGGCTGGCGAAAAATTATACTTGTGTGATGCAGGACGCATGAGTAGATGCATTTTTTTTTTAACTGCAAAAGATAGGATTATTTCATTGAGTATTTAACTGACCTTTATAACACAACCATTTTGGTGTTTCTACACTAGAGGGCACACAAAATAATTTTTGCCAGTGAGAAATACATGAACTGGGTTTGAATGTGATTATAGACAGTTATGAAATCAAAAGAATGGTAAATCTCAGAATTTTATTTGCGTACCCCCATTGTCACCTCACATACCCCAGTTTGGGAAACACTGCCTTGGGGCCTAAATCCACTCGGGGCCACAGAGCTGCAGCCTACCAGGACCCCATTACAGAGGAAAGGTGGTCCACAATGGTCTACCATGGTGGTCTCTCTCAATCTTATACACACACACACACACACTCTATTCCACTATCCCTTCAGGGCAGGACTTGGAATAAGACTACACTCTTTCAAGAGATCAAAGAAAAAGGTAGACAGGTAGAGTAAGGGATATATCTTTCCAGGCATACCAGAGAGTGAAAAATAATAGTAAGTTAGCAACAGACCGATTAATTTGCCAATGGACCATTTTCACAGACTTTGATGCGTTTCTGCCTTATTTAGTAGCATAAATCTAGGAAACGTAAATTATTTTAATCACTTTGTCTACATTTATGGCATTTTTTCAGTGTTTTGTATTATACTACTCTTGCATTAATTACATGAAACTAGTCACCACTGCTGCAATGGTGTTTCAAATACAGCTGCTGAGGGAGTGACAGTAAATGTGATCCATATCTCTTTATTTATTTTTCTCTCTTTTGGAAAGTCATGGAAATGCAATAGTGGATTCTTTCTTTAGCTGTTGTAGCAAATGGAAACTCCAATTCACCCCTCTAGAGGTTACCTTGTAATAGCTTACATTCCAAACCCCAGAGATGTGAAAAGGGTCCATTTGAGATTATGGGCTTGAGCTCAGAATCGTGCTGGATTGACCAATTAACAGTGTCTGTTGGCCGATTGAAAGTGTTCTAAACATTTTCTGTTATCAAAGTTGTTTGATAAAGGTGAAATGTGTCATTTCTGTGCCTATAGCGCCACCTCAAGTCACTGCAAAATTGACTGTTTTCAAACAAGTTTCCTGAACACTCCCTCTGTCTTTCATTGCACAGAAAACAGAAAGTCTCACCCAAAACTCATGCAGTTGGTTGAGCCAAAGTTGCTGTATTCTGTTGAACGGGTCGCTTAAAGGGATATTCACGGTCCAATACAAGTTTAGCTCGGTCGAAAGCATTTCTGGCATAATGTTGATTATACAAAAAATTTATTTCAACTTGTCCCTCCTTTAAAAAAAAAGCAAAAATCTGGGTTACAGTGAAGCACTTACAATGGAAGTGAATAAGGGCCAATCAGTAAACGTTAATATACTCACTGTTTCAAAAGTAAAGCCACAAGACATAAACAATATGTGTTGACATGATTTTAGTGTGATCAAATCACTTATTAACCTTTTCTGTGTAAACTTATAGCCATTTTTCAACTTCGTTGCCATAACAACATAACGCCATAAACCCCAAATCCCTAAAATGACTGTAAAAGCAACTTTTTAAATAACTGCAGCTCAAATACACAAGGTTAATTAATCTAAGTGCTTTTGTAAAATTATAAACTTCTCATTTCTGTCTTTAAACCCCCCAAAAATTGGGCCATTCACATTCATTGCAGGCACACCTCGCTTTTCTTTCTTTTTTTTTGTAATCAACATTATTCCACAAATTCTGTCGATTGAGCTTAACTTGTACACGGAATATTACTTTAAACAAAAGGAGCAATGTTTTGATAGCACCACAGAGCCATAGTGTTAATTTTTTTCAGGGAAATCAACTGGATGGATTACATATAGTTGTCTCTACTTATTAAAATGGGACAAGAAAGTCTCTTAATAAAATATTATGTTTAAATATGCGTTTGTTTGAGTTCAGCAATTCACATTATGCTGGCCACTGGCCACCCTGCTCTCAAGATATCAGCACTGGTCATAAAAAAAACTGCATCTGTTGACCACTAAAAAACAACATCTAAATTAACAGTAAAATGAGTTGAGATAGCCAGTGTGATTTAGTGCATTGATCTGAAAAAGACTTTCAGGTCCCTACACTTTGCACCATTGATCTCCATGAACCAGCCCTGTGTAATAAGACATTTTGTGTGTGATTGTCTGTTTGTGCAGTGAAGTCTTCCATTGACTGCATTCCTCAGGCCAGCTGGAGATCCAGTCATTAGTGTATTCCCCACACATGCACTCCTTTTCACCACCCACAATGCTCATTTTAATCCATTTAATACAGTTAGATAAAAGAAAAACTGCACCTCCTTTTACTTCACGCATTACGGGATTATGTTGCCAATATTGTGATATATTTATGACATGCAGAGCTGTTGCATGTGACTAAGAGTGGACTGAATTCTCCAGCACACTAAATCCCACACTTGATAATTTCCTTCCAAGAACTGTGAAGCGATAAGTCATCATACTGTAAATGACATCAATAAAAACACTGCAAGAACTACACTAAGTAGTTGTTTTCTAACGTTTTGTGACAAGCAAACATGAACATGAAACTATGTGAAGAGACACAATCACAGCCAGAAGATATATGATGTTTAATGTACAGTTATGAAGAGCAGGATTTTGGACCAATTAAATTTTCCAGTGGGTGGGGCTAGTCAGCACAGCACAGTAGAAATAGAAATCAAGTGATTAACAAAGGAAAAGATCATTTAGGCATTTATCACTTTTTTTTTTCTGCATGGCACCGTATTTGTAAACAGTTTAAGGTGTTACTGCATTATGTCATTCAGAAAATGCAATATTTCAAGACATTTACCTGCTCATTTACGCATGAAATCTTCATGGGTGGTCACATACATTTGAAGATCATAGCACACACATATATACATCCAAACCATACAGACACACGTTCTAAATCAGCGTCAACCCCCTGCCATGGTTAATCCAGGTAATATCAGCTCTTCCTGTCATTAGCTGGGCTGTGTCAGGGTTTGGATGGAGCACAGTGGGGCAGGGGGGTGAAAGGGGGTGTTGGTTTGAGGTAATTAGGTCCACCAGGTGCAGCTCTGGGGGCACCAGTCACGGCCGCTCAAATTTATTATTTCCGTTGAGAGTTTTTTCCCAAGCCATTCCAGGAGCTTTCAGTGCAGTGAAGCTGAGAGAGGTTCATTGTTCATAGGCATGGAGATCACCCCTGTGGAGCTGACATCTTGAAAGCAGAAGACCTCTGTCCAACACACTGGAGCTAAAGCCTTTAAAAGCCAGATGTTTCAGAAAGATGGCACTTTTTATTATATCACTGTGCTGATCCTTTTGAACTAAAGATCAGTGTGTCAACTGACAGTGTTTGCTAAAAAAGAACTCTGGAAAGCATATGGGCATACAGGGTGTAAACTTTATCGTACGTCTCTGATCACCAGGAGGATTTAAGCTTGCTAAACACTTAAGTTGCTATCAAAATAATTCTAAGCACTGTTGCCCATTCGACTCCCTAAATCATTTCAACATAATATTACCACTTTCAATGAGAAACCCTTTGAGGCTGCAGTCTGCCAGTTTTAAATGCACAATTTTAAGTGATGGAAATTGAAAAATAATCCCATAAATTGTCACATCCAGCGAAAGTCTCAGAGGGATCTTTTAAGAACGACTGCTGCTTACACTGTTTTCATATGACCGTGAAGAACCTGTGAAAGTTTATACACACCCCTACTTCTTTTCCCCATATTTACTCTGTTGCCTTCGTAACAATCAAACCCCAGAGAGCGTTGTAACCACAAACTAGAATTTACTTCAACAAGGAGTAAAATTCAAAGGTAATAAAATATTACAACCTTAAAACTTCACAAGCCAATTTGCTCTATGCAATGAGCCTTATTGGCCACATTTCGGCACCAACCTCTTAAATCCTCAAGCAGCTTTTCTGATAGTGTGCCGTCGCCCCCTATTGGTCACAAGCCACAACAGTACCTGTCAATGAACCCGCCTCACCCGCTAGAATCTAAGCCTTGTTTAGCCTGCCGTTAATTAAAGCAGAAAATGTTTTTAGCAGCAGGTCCCCAGATGAGGAGGAAGAGAGGCCAAAATTCACCATCCCACTTTGTAATTAGGCTTTCTCCAGACCTACGTGGGGCTAGGCCAAATTTCACACCTCACCAAGAGCAGGGCTGTGGGTGAGGGAGGGGTTCCATGGGACACTAATTGCCTCATTACTGCCCAATAAGTCACATTAGCCACGCTCTCCTTCAGCTAACACCCCGAACACATCCGAGACATGCGATCAGAAAGCAAAGGAGGTATTCACACAAGCTCAGCTCAGGTCAGCTGCCTGAAGTTGATCAACTGCTCATTCATCTCGTCCATTTGAGATAAAATGTGTTGGCACATTTCGTTTATATGTAAACATGATGGTCCTGAGTGCATTTTTACCCAGAACATAAATCCTGTGGTGGAAATAAACTGAACAAGAACAGGCAGACAAAGGCTATCAGTTTTCAGAATGACATGTTTAAGACTGCCGAGTGGAACACCACTCAATGTTTTTCTAGGTCATTTTATTTTTTTAGAGCAGTGCTCTTGTGGCAACCAGATCTCCAATTCGTGTGTCATATTTTAACAAGCCTGTCCTCACAATCAGCTATGAGTACATGTCTTTACAATCTTATATACAGAGCAGAACTGTGCAGTTGTGGTATTGTATCAATACCACAACCACAGCAAACATGCAAATCAAATCAGTGACAACAAGTCTGTGCCTCAGTGACATTTGACATGCTGTTGACATATTTTAAAATGCAGGCCTGCTAATTTAATGTCTCTTTTTAACCTACAACACATTTGTTTTACTAATGAAGAACGTGTTGTGGAAAGAGTGTGTGTATTGTATCCTTATCTGTTGGCTAGTTAGAGGCAATGCACAAAAAAAAAAACAAAAAAAAAACACACACACAACAGGAGACAGTGACCACGTTTACATTTACACCAGAAAGCGGTTTATTGCGAGAGAGTGGCGTTCCTGTTTACATGCACTGTGTTAGCGGCATTCTCTTTACTCCCATATATATGCGGCTTGGTCAGTAAGCAGCTTTATCCGGTCTGTTTACGCACATGCGCACTCCTCAAAAACCGGTTAGAATGCTGCTTAAGCGTTTACATGACCTCATAAGCCGCAGTCTCCAACAGAAACCCAGGTGTGTTAAACTGCTTTCTCTTACTCCCTAAACAACGTAAGGAAATCAGTGTTCTTATTTACATGACATTTTAGAATGCCACTTTCTGCAAAAACCCTGGAATAAACTATTTTCTTAAAGTGCATGTTAATGTGGTCAGTGACATTATCAGTAAAATAAACATCCAGTCACTATGTGATTTTTAATGTTGCATTAGGTCTGTAGAAACATTTAGATTAGTTCATAGCCATTTAAAGCTGAATATGAAATGTGCAATCTCTGTTTTAATCACAAGGTTGAGGTGTATCAGATAGATATTAAAAGATGATTAACTAAGCCTATGCAGAGTATGCAAAGTGTTCCCTCACTGTATCTGCAGTACAATCTTTATGACCTGAAAAACGTGTATGTAAAATTTAAAACAAGCCTTTAGGCTCTGCATCTGGCACTTAGAGCAATCAAACCACAGAAAAAGCCCAGATCAGGTCAAAGCCAAATGATCAAAAGCAAAGAGATAATACACAAACTCTATGAGTAAGAACATGAATACCTTTAAAGGTGAAGTGTATAATTTCTGCGCCACTAGCATCACCAAACGGAATGACAAAAATAATGATTATTTTTAAACAGGTTTCCCAACACTTACATTTTTTGCCATTGATCAGACATGCCAATAGTCTCGCCACAAACTTACACCATTGGCTGGGCGATATGGGCAAAAATATTATCACAGTTTTTTTTTTTTTCCAATATCAGTGATTAATCACAATATACATTTCATACCATTAATGGGGGAGAAAATGCATTCCACATGTTTGTTAGACCTCAACAATGAATGTAAACATAATGTGTTTGTTTATAAGTACAGTTGAATTCAGACGTTTACATACACCTTAGTCAAATACATTTGAACTCAGTTTTTCAGAATTCCTGACATTTAATCGTAGAAAACATTCCCTGTCTTAGGTCAGTTAGGATCACTACTTTATTTTAAGAATGTGAAATGTCAGAATAATAGTAGAGAGAATAATTTAATTTTGGGTAGCCTTCCACAAGCTTCTCACAATAAGTTGCTGGAATTTTGGCCCATTCCTCCAGACAAAACTGGTGTAAAGTCAGGTTTGTAGGCCTCCTTGCTCGCACATGCTTTTTCAGTTCTGCCTACAAATTTTCATTAGATTGAGGTAAGGGCTTTGTGATGGCCACTCCAATACCTTGACTTTGTTATTCTTAAGCCATTTTGCCACAACTTTGGAGGCATGCTTGGGGTCACTGTCCATTTGGAAGACCCATTTGCGACCAAGCTTTAACTTCATGGCTGATGTCTTGAGATGTTGCTTCAATATAGCCATATAATTTTCCTTCTTCATGATGCCATCTATTTTGTTAAGTGCACCAGTCCCTCCTGCAGCAAAGCACCCCAACAACATGATGCTGCCACCCTCATGCTTAACGGTTGGGATGGTGTTCTTCGGCTTGCAAACCTCACCCTTTTTCCTCCAAACATAACGATGGTCATTATGGCCAAAAGTTCCATATTTGTTTCATCAGACCAGAGGAATTTTCTCCAAAATGTAAAATCTTTGTCCCCATGTGCGCTTGCAAACTGTAGTCTGGCTGTTTTATGGTGGTTTTGGACCTCTGGCTTCTTCCTTGCTGAGCAGCCTTTCAGGTTATGTCAATATAGGACTCGTTTTGCTGTGGATATAGATACTTGTCTACCTGTTTCCTCCAGCATCTTCACAAGGTCCTTTGCTGTTGTTCTGGGATATATAAATATTTGCACTTTTTGCACCAAACTACATTCATCTCTAGGAGACAGAAAGCATCTCCTTCCTGAGCGGTATGATGGCTGCGTGATCCCATGGTGTTTATCCTTGCGTACTATTGTTTGTATAGATGATAACATGGTGCCTTCAAGCATTTGGAAATTGCTCCCAAGGATGAACCAGACTTGTGGAGTTCCATAATGTTTTTCTGAGGTCTTGGCTGATTTCTGTTGATTTTCCCATGATGTCAAGCAAAGAGGCAACGAGTTTGAAGGTAGGCCTTAAAATACATCCACAGCTACACCTCCAATTCAGTACACCTCCTATCAGAAGCTAATTGGCTAATTGTCTAAAGGCTTGACATCAATTTCTGGAATTTTCTAAGCTGCTTAAAGGCACAGTTAACTGAGTGTATGTAAACTTCTGACCCACTGGAATTGTGATGCAGTCAATTAAAAGTGAAACAATCTGTAAACAATTGTTGGAAAAATTACTTTTGTCATGCACAAATAGATGTCCTAAATGACTTGCCAAAACTATAGTTTGCTAATATTAAATCTGTGGAGTGGTTCAAAAATGAGTTTTAATGACTTCAACCTAAGTATTTGTAAACGTTTGACTTCAACTGTAAACTGCAGAGGGTAAGCTACATTTAAGGGATAGTTCACCCAAAAATGAACATTCTCTCATCATTTACTCATGCCATCCCAGATGTGTGACTTTTTTTTTTTTCTGCAGAACACAAACGAAGATTTTTAGAAGAATATCTCATCTCTGTAAGTTCTCACAGTGCAAGTGAATGGTGGCAAGAACTCTGAAGCTCCAAATATCACATAAAGGCATCATAAAAGTAATCCATAAGACTCCAGTGGTTAAATCTTTTGAAACGATCCAATCGGTTTTGGGTGAGAACAGACCAAAATAGGCCTATAATTCCTTTTCACTACATAAATCTTGACAGCAGTCTCCTTGGCGACCGTGATTTCAAGCTCGATTACACTTCCTATAGCACCATCTAGAGGTGCGTTCCAAAGTGGACTTCACACGGTATTCAGCCATTTTAAGGGAGATTCCAATCCAAAGGGAGCGTTTACATTCAGTTGGAAGGGCACTCCAAACGTTATAGGCAATAAGTGTATATCCATACTTCACTTCACAGGAAGTGGAGAGGGAAATTTACCCACCAATCATTGCGAACTAGCAGAGTACTAATGTAGTTTGGCTAAAATAAATGCTAAAATTAAATAAACAAAAGGAGTTTGAGACGATTAAGATTAATTTACCTCGGGTGTGCTTTCTATCCACAGTTTTCCTACATCCCGTGACGCTTAGCGAGAAATCAGGGCATTACTTCTGTTGTCAAGTAAACACAGCTGTTGTTGCGGCATACGTCCATTCTTTCGTTGCAGTGTTGGAATTTTGAGGAAAGCATGTATGATTTCATGAGGACATACATCTGTCACTATATCAGTGTGTTACTGAACCATAATAAACTGCAAAAAAAAGTAATAAAGACAAAGAAAGTGCGAACAAAACCGGCGCACTGTTTCTCCCAGATGCAGTTGAGAAGCACAAACGCAACATTTAGAGCAAAATTATTGGTTGTTTTAGTGGAGTGTTAGTAGTTTACCTGTGTTAGTTCAGCTTCAGATGTGTGTGCTTATCATCTTGTCACCCTGCATGTTCAAATCAGACAGAGACACTGAGGAAGAGCCGTGAAGTTCTCATCCTTGGGTATGTAATAGTTTTTTCAAGTTTTCCGATCGGACGGTTATTTCCTTTTAAATCCGCACGTAAAGGCCTCAATATACTTCCGTAGAAGTTCTTCTTCATTCTTTGGGGTAAAAAGAAGTTCTAAACAGCCGAGCAACGGTATACTGTTTCCGAACATTCAGACACCTGCCAAACTGATTTTAGAAGTACATTTAAATATGAAGACGCTACATTTAAAACCTTAAAAATGTATTATCAATGACTTTTTGCCTCATTCTGAGTAGAAATCAGTAAAAGGTGATTGGTAAAAGAGGTCAGTAAAAGAAGCTGTTTTAACCACTCGATGATCGAAGTAATATATATGCAGTAGAAAATGTTTAATTTGTCTTGTTTACATTATGAATTCATGATGCTAATGCACAACGCATGTTACGAACCACCAAAACAAACGCAAAAACACCTTTTTGGCCAGATTTTGCTCTAAATGTTGTCACACCCATTCATTCTTCGATTTCATAGGAAGACTATATAGGCCTTTAAGTTTAAACTTTTGTTTGGCGGGTGATTGACTGGTGAGAGGTGGTGCTTTTCTGCAATCTGGGACGCATCAGGATGCCGTTTTAAACCCTTAAATGCGATGTGGTATTTGACTACCTCTGTATGTTTTTTGTGATCCAATCACAAAACTTTTTGCACCCCGTTTACAACTATATTTAGCACTGACCATTTGCGATCAGATCATCCGAAACGCGTCTTCTTACCAGCTGTAAACAGGGTCTAAGACGACTGCAGCCAGAGCTAGGGAATGCTATAGAACGACTTCCGGCGGAAGCCCCACCCACATTCGTTTCCCCAGTAAGACCCCCAGGAAAAATGTGGATGAGGTTGTGCGCGAGTGAAAAGCACACGAGATGCGACTATTACATCCATTATCATGATAATTGATCATATAGCAGTTAAGACACAAATATTATAAATTAACCATACTTATGTTTTATATGAAACAGCAACAGTCATTTAACTTACAGGTTACAAGTCTAGAGAAATATATTAATTTAAATATATTACAATACATTTTTATAAGTATACACGTCGATGTATTACATTAATTTATATACACTATATAGATGTAAGGTTATTTACTGTACATATATGTATTTACATACATTGTATGAGTCTATTGCTTCATCTTACTTGAACACTGTGATCAGCGTGACTCAAGCATTGTCTGTGTTTGATGATGTTGCAGGGTATTCCAAATGAACAAATTCTGTCAAGTGAAGTGAACTTCAACAGATATCTTGTGCTCAGTGAGTAGGGAGCAGTGAACACTGTGTAGAGTCCCCGTGGACTGGAACGCACCTTAGGTCTCTGCGGCTGCCTTGAAATCATGATCATGCCTAGAGACTGCAGTGGCAAAGGAGGAGTGTTTTGTTTTGTTTTCACCCAAAACCGATTGGATGGCTTCAGAAGACATTGATTAAACCGCTGGAGTCTTATAGATTACTTTTATGCAGCCTTTATGTGATTTTTGGACCTTCTGAGTTCAAGCCACCATTCATTTGCATTGTATGGACTTGCATAGCTGCGATATTCTTATAAAAATCTTTGTTTGTGTTCTGCAGTAGAATAAAAGTCATACACATCTAGGATGTCATGTGGGTGAGTAAATTATAAGATAATTTTCAGCTGCATTGTTTCTAAGACACTGAGGATGCAGCAGGGCCGGCCCGTACTACAGGTGAATCAGGCGACCGCCTAAGGCCCTGACCTGCCTTGGGGGGCCTCGCGAAGGCGCAAACACATGCAAAGTAAATGAACACGTCAAATGATTGAGACACATTGACAACTTTCATTTTTAAATTCTCGACAGTCCAATGGTTTCTCTCAAGCACACACTCAAGTGAGCGTGCAACACGCGTGGACCTGATCATTTAACATACAAATCACAATGATGGTGAAAACTAAAAACAACATATTAAGTATAAAATTAACTGAATAATCACAAAAAGACAAATAACTGAAAGTTACAACAAATGAAATAACACCAGTATATCTCAATTAGGCTAGAAGTAAAACTAAGCAGTACACACTAATCTGCATAATTTATTCATAACGCAAAGCATTGCTGGGAACTGGAGCGCGGCTTCTTTTCACAGTATTATTAGACACAGATCACACATCTTGCTGAATAATGTGCCTGCCTGACAGAAACGCATGAAATAAATTCTGAAAAATATTGCTTTGTGGCTATTGAGGCTTATTTTGTGTAAAAGATAGCAGAAAAAGCGATTGATAAATCATTAGGGCTTTTCACGTTTTCTCAAGTATAATCTGCTGGGGAAAGAATTCAGACACAGTCGATATAAAGGCACAAAAAACTCACAAATTCACAATTAATCTGGAAAATAACCAAACCCTACTATCTGCAAAGAGCTCTGCTCTCTAAGAGGTATGTGTTAATTCTTTACATTTGTTTATGAATATATATTTCGAGGTGTTGTGCTTATAGGCCCTATTTAAAATATGTAATTTTATTTATACATAATCCCAACCCCCCACCCTCATAACTTAACGCAACTAAGCATTGCATTCTCAACGTTGCTGCAAGCGGCGCTAGAGCAAGATTAGTGTAAACTGTCCGCTTTTACTGTCTTTTCTCTTTCAGCTCAACTACTGTCATGGCGGAGCAACAGTCATTTAAAGTCAGTATATTTATAGCCACTTACCTGAATAATAACACATCCTGTTTAATGGCACAGACATTTGAAGTTAACTCTATCGCCCCCTTGCGTACTAAGGTTTGTTCACGCCACGGTAACGCAAGAACACACGTTAAGCATGTTTAACCGGACCACTTTCATGTACTTATGTAGAGCATGTTTCGCCCTTTATGGTTGTATTTGTTAACATTAGTTACCTATATTAGTTAACATGAACTAACTATAAACAGTACTTAATAATCTTAGTTAATTCTACATATACTAGTCCATTTTTAACATTAAAAAATTATAAGTTAACATTAGTTAAAACAATATGAATTAACGAACAAACAATAAACAATTGTATTTTTATAAATTGACCTTAGCCAAGATTAATAAATGCTAAGAAAATTGTATTATACATTGTTAATGATACCTAATGCAAACCTTATTTTAAAATGTTACCCAGTAATTATCATACTTGCAGTTTCCATGACCTCATATTAATTGAGACATTGGTTTATTTGTACTTATAGAAAAAAAGTTGAAAGGTGATCATAATAATGCGATAAAATGGTGACTTGTCACAGCACCTAAAATGCACGTATTCCCTTATGCATGCATGTACATTTTAACCTAACATCTTCATGTTGTACAAATTATTTGTCATGTACCGAGCTATACAGTATTGTGCTTCTTTTTTAGTGGTTCCTCTTAAAAAAAATCTGCTCATCACGTTTGCATTGGTTCTATCAATGTTTTAAAGCTATGAAAATTTTCACACCAGGGGCCCATTATCATAATTTCGCCTAGGGCCCCACAAACCCAACGGACTAAACGCAAAACTCTTGTCTCTGTCATTTATTGCTTACAGGTCAGTTAAATGTGAAAAACACACAAATAACATGCCAAATTGTTATCAAAACATGCTCAAACATCTATTTGTTGTGTTTCTGTTTAATGTTTACTTTGTAGTTTTTAGTTCTGTGTCATTTATTTGTAATATAAAAGTTCAGTTTCTTACCTGTTTTCAGATAAAGTCTGTAACTCTAGATTGAGAGAAGGGATCTGGTTTATGAGGCTACTTTTAGACTTCTGAATACATCGTTGGATAAAAATGAGAGTTGAATGAGGAGAAATGTTGTAAAGGTTTTGAATGGTAATATGTAAATCTAAAAAAAATGGGAGTATACGTAATTTATCATAAAGAAATGTGCTTCACACTGTACCGTTACTTGGGACACGTTCACACAGCAGCAGAATACGGTTGTCAGACCTGTTTTGAGTGCTTATTATGGTTACGTTCATTCACAGTCTGGTTATTTACGGGTATGACAACCGCATTCTATAACCGAACTGACACCCGCAAATTTTCACGTCTCACAACCGCATTCTCTGCAAACCTGTGCTGTGTGAACGGAACCATACTGGACAACTAATTGTTAGTTATGTCATGCACCGTGAGAGCCATGCTGCAATGTCCACGCCTGTGTCTAGTTTGTTTTATGTGGAGTTTTGTTAACTCACAGAGATGGAGAAATGAGCTGTGTGTCATCCGAATATCCAACCACTGTTTTCCACGGGCTGCTCACGGGTGCGAGCCGAGCGACAAAAAAGCTGTGCTCTGCAAACAGTTAAAAAGCGTTAAAAGCCACTGTTGGTTAATTATGATCTGATGGATGAACTCGCGCCTCGATTGGACTGGTTTAATAACGCGGCATTAGTTGTGGTAAGAGATGCTGGTGTTATGGACTTCACCATCTTTAGTCACTGTCACTATGGTTACAGCTGTTAGAATACGGTTGTGAATTTGGTTGTTCGATCATACAGACATATTATTCTAACTGCTACTGTAAGCTGTTGTATGAACAGGACATTTCAAGTCTCACACCTGTAAGTAAATACGGTTGTCAAACCCAAACACTGACTGTGTGAACGTAGCCCTAGTTGTCCAGTAAGGTTTTGTTCACACAGCACGGGTTTGCCAAGAATGAGATTGTGATTCCTGAACATTTGCGGGTATCAGTTCGGTTATAGAATGTGGTTGTCACTCTTATAAATAACCAAACTGTGTGTGAACGTTACTGTATTAAGCACTCAAAACAGGTCTGACAACCGCATTCTGCTGCTGTGTGAACGTTGCCTTGGTGACGTCACTTGCTTGGGGTTTAGCCTGCTGGGCACTTTAAGTGTTACAGGATGAAGTTAAAGGGAGTTTTGTGTTCAACCAATCATTAGTGTATATATGTTAGGAATGATTATTTATTGTCACAATAAGTATTTATATACTGTATATTAAAGCAAAATCACACAATCAAGAGTGCTGTATGGCCCTACATCAGCACAGCTGTGATTCGGCTGCAGGTAATCTAATTCAAAAAGGTCACTTCAGAACTAGTAATGACGGCTTGGGCTGTTTCTAACAAGTTATTGAAGAAACAAGGATGTGTGTGTGTTTGTATGTGTGAGAGAGAGAGAGAGAGCAATAAAGCATGTGCGATTACTTGCGATTAGTGTAGTGTTAGTCAACTTGCTGAAGATAATGGGAATTCTGGTCAAATACAGTACATACTATTTTCTCTGTGTAAAAATAGCCATCTGAGTGGGGGTCCCCCAGAGTATAGTGTAGCCGGTTCAAGAGCCATTCACTATAGAAACTGTTCTCTCCTCTGCTATGTTGAATATTTATATCTCCTCTAGAGGTAGACCAATATATCAGTTTTACCAATTATTCGGTGCAAATAGTTGCTTTTTGGAACTATCGTTATTGGCAATAATCTATGGCGATAGTAGCAGATAGTTTGTTCATTGTTTTGTCATTTTAAAATAAGAGTCCCCGGTGTGTTTTGAGCTTGTTTATACTTCGAAGTCCCGCATTATGCACCAAATCTTAATTTTTTCTGGTTTTGGCTGAACAATAAACTGCATCTGGGATTTTATTTATTTAGGACACTTTGTCTGTGCCCATCATAGATGGAAAGAATACAAATTTTTCTGACATTCTGTAAATCAATTAAAAAAAATATTAGCTGATTAATCGGTTATAGGCCTTTTCCACCACATTAGTTATCATTTCGGCAAAATCCACTAACAGTCGACCTCTAATCTCCTCAAAACGCGGAAACTCTGGTAAAATGTAAGCACCTTGAATATTTTTTTGGATTACTCCAGTACTTTGATTAGTACTGTGTGTTTCAGCTGTGATATGCCTTAATGCTAAAGCTGTACGTTTAACTGTATTTCCCAGCTATAATACAGTAGTAGTAATCCGTGAGATCTTGGGCTGCGTCTGATATCAGGAAAATGCTGCCTTATGGATGCTGTAAACGGAGGTAGGAAGGGACCCAGGCACACCTGAAACCAATGTTTACGTCACATCCTGTCCACTGAGATACCATCATCAGATTGATTTTTGAAGGCAGCATAGATGTATCCTTCACTACCTATGAAATCCCACAATCCTATGCGTGGCGTTCCACAGCGGTTGAGCTGAAGGAAAAAAAAAAAGCGGCAGAAGAGGCAGTTGATAGCCAATTTGTTTGTAAATGTACATTTTCCCACTTTTTCCAACTTTTGATTCCATTTCTAGCAAGCAATTAGTACTGTATTCGTGAAATATACACTTGGTTATCCAGTGTTCCCCTATTATTTTTTTCTGTTGTGCGTGCATCCACAAGACTGTAATGCCGGACCCGTATTTGCGCATGTTGGTGGAGGAATAGCTTAAAAACGACATTAGAATCATTATAGCACATTATGGCAGATAACATTTAACAGTTATTTAAAGGGCAGTTGAATGAAATTTTAGTCATTACTCACCCCCAAGCCTGTATGAATTTCTCTCTTCTGTGGAACACAAAAGGAGATGTTAGGCAGAATGTTAGTTTCTGTCGCCATGCACTGTCACTAAAATCTCCTTTTGAGTTCCACGGTAGAAAGAAAATCATAAATGTTTGCAAGTGATGACAGCATTACTATCACTTTAAGAGTACAAGTCAATACTCACAAGTTACATTAAAATGGCTGTTTAATGTTGACAAAATGCATTGAAAATGTTAACAGATGAAATTCTGAGAGAGAACCTTGCTTGAATTATATGTATATTAAAAATAAAAATGGATGTATTTTCATATAATGTATATTATTAATATTATAGTATTCATATTACTCTATTATTTTTATTTATGCATATTTTTTACATACTAATTAAAATTGACTGATTCACAGGATAGATAAAATACCTGTACAGGTCAGACAGAGTTTCAGAGATAGAGATGACAGATGTAAAAGGTATTTAATTGTTTCTCTTCTCCCTGCAGTAGGTTATCTTCACCAAGAGTAGTTCTTGTTGCATTTTACACAAAGCATTTTTGCTGTTTCTGCCTTTCTTGTCAAAGGTTCTGTAATATGATATGAGGGAGTGATATGAAAAGTAGTATGAAAGGAAAACTAGATCACTCCGACACTGCACGTTTGCAATGTTGACAGCTTTGCTTTGTTGTTAAACAGGAGCTAAAGTTCAATCGCATTACTCGCTTACAGAAAAGCGGCACAACGGCATTCGCACGTCAAATCTTAAGTTCAGTAAATATGCGAAAGACTTACTTGTGACTTACTTTCTGCGCATGTTTACACGAAACTTAACAAGCCTTCAGTGAGGTGCATGAGAGAGGGAGAGAAGGATGCGTAAGCATTGATTTATGCGCGCGGATTCTGGAATTACATTAAATTTGTGCTAATACCTGCAATCCTGCACTGATTTTCAGACCCTACGGGTATCCTGCTTCTTTGATGCAGGACACACTCACTTTGGACTGCTATATGGTTACGTCACTGTGATTATGTATGTGTATTTGTGTGTGTGCATGCGTGCGACAAAATGCAAAACTCTTGTCTCTCTCTACCATTTATTGCTTACAGCATACAAATTACATCATTCACTGTTATAGTCCCACATCTGCCCAGGACCTGTAACAGTAACTTTGAGAAAAACACATACTTCAGCTGTAAAACTTACATACATACATAGCAAAACTTTGTTCAGCTGCAGAGACATCGAGCTGCAGAATGAGTTTTGACTGTGTAGTGTACAGATGACAAAAAGTTCCTCAAGCTAGAACAGTCAACTGGACTGATGATTTCAATCAGCTCTCAAGACAGTTACTCACTGATCTCCCTTCCAAAGGCCAGCTGAGCTAACCAGGAATGTCAGACAGAGAGGAAAAGAGGGTGGTGGTTTGTCACTAGAAGTCAGGTTTCTCCTTACAAATCCTCTCCATGCAGGCTCTTGCCAGAGTCTTTTGGACAGGTAGACATGGTGTTAAATTACAGCAACAGAGATTCCAGATCCAGTCCCCTTGAATGAGATATCCATCAGCACTATAGAGACTATAGGCCACCATAATGAAATAGATATGACTTCCTACAGAGAGCATTTTGTTCATGACAAAACATATGTAATACCCCTTTGATGTGCTCTTTTTCAGCAGCCATTTTTGTCTCAGAGCACACCAGCATTCCATCACATCCAATGCTTACATATTTTGGACTTCATTAAAATGCCCTCAGTCATTTCATGTTTACTTTTGCTCTATATCTGTATATCTAACAGTGCCGAAAACCAGCAAGCACTGTAGATTTTGTACATTTCTGTCATCATGTTGTTCCAAACCCGCATGACTTACTTTCTTCTTTGAGACAGAAAAACAGATGATAGGTACAATGAAAGTGAATGGTGACTGAGGCTGTCATTCTGCTGCCTTACATCTCCCTTTGTGTGCCACAGAAAAAATAAATTAATATGGGTTTGAACCAACATGATTCATTTACGTTAACCCTAACACTATAGTGATACAGCAAGGTAAATCAGGGCCTTGACACTATCTATGCATCTTTTCTACTGGATACGAGTTCTGCAGGCTGGGACTCAAATAGCCCTTTTCCACTGAAATGGCGATGGTTCTCGTGCTGAGCCTGTGCTCTGCTGGTTCACGGCCGAAACGGCTGCGCTTTTCCACTTACCTGAGAACCGAACGATGATGTAACAGGCTATGTGGTAGTTTCACGTGACTACCTCATCAGCCCACAAACAAACATGGTGCGTCACAGTGTGTTTGTATACAGCTTTTACTCTTGTTTATATGGACATATTTAAACTTACGGATTAATGCAATCCAACGTTATTACATTGCTCAACAAGATTGCCAGAGAGGACATCTACGCTAAAGCCGACAGGTAATGTTATTACATTATTTTTTATAAACTATGGCTTAACTTGCTAAGTTCTGTAAACTATAACAGTGGAATCATTATTAATTGGTGTAGCAGACGGTTTTTAGATAGATTTGGATTTTTGCCATAGCATAATATTATGTTTACGTCTTGATTGAGAATCCCATCAGATAGCCGCGATCTTCCGAACTTAGTGTGTAGCTGGTCAAAAATCACCTTACTGAACAAAACAATGCACAAAATACAGTGTACGGAAAGCTAACAAAGTTGGCAAATATAAAAACTTACTGAGATCAGCTGCAGAGGACTCCGGCGATTCTGTGTTTATCTCAAGCGTGACTGACTGAATTCAGTGCCCCGGTTAGTTAGCAGGCTGGTTGGTGTCCGAGTCCAAAACATCATTAGTCCATCCACTGTTGCTTTTGCTTATGTCCTTCTTATGGCCCCTGTACTCTCTTAAGTGTTTTCAATTTGTTTAATTTGGTCAATTGTCCAGTTGAAGCCAGCATGTACCATTTTTTACCGTATCTTCTCATAGACTATTTTTTTCCTTTGCACTCTCTCTAGTTTATCTTGAATCTCCATAAATACCATATTGCAAGTAGAGCGCTTGTTTAGTCCGTGTTACCTGAATGCTTTTGATGTCTGATAATTGTTTTTTTTTTTTTATTGTTGTTATAGAGCCAAGAAGTACTCTTTGCTGCTGATGGTAGCTCCCGTTGTTGTTTGGGAAAACTTTACCTGGTGATGAAACATTATCCCGCCCTCTGCCCCCTGACATAATCGGTTCCTGCATGGAGAACAGCAAGCTTTTGGGGCTGGTGCAGAACCAGGTTTTCGGCCCCGGAACGGCTTTTTCTGTGGTGCAAATACACGGAACAGTTCGAGAATTCAGGAACCTGCTGAACCATGTCGGTGGAAAAGAGCTCAAAGTCATTCCTGACCCCAGCGTGACCCCTGCTTTAGAATGACAACAAATCAGGTCCTGAAAGGCTTTAGTGCAACCCTATGCCCTATATCTGCAGTTGTAAATACTAAGCAACTACAAAAAGTGGGGAACATGCATAAATGTAACCACCTGTGCTGCAGTCCGAATCGAACTACACACACAAAAAGCTGGCCAATAAACTATACTATACAGAACACAATGCCAGGGTTTAATGATTTAATATTTTTTAAACACCTGACAAAACATTAGATGAGCAATATATGTAATGTTTGGATCAAGAGGTATGATCGAAATGTATCTGCCATCGTAGTGTCACATTTAGGCTAGTAATTCATACAAGTACTTTCATTAGAAGGTAAACATCTACTTTACTTTCATTGTCACCTGATTCTGATATGCAACTGCTCTGAATCTTGTGCATGTATCCGTTTAACCTATTATGATATGTGTATGTCATATCATGTTCATAGCATTGCTATTATGTTATTATAACGCATAGTGTTCACGGTCAGTGACGTCTCCATGAACCCGTTTCCTTTATCCAACTTAGGAAAGCTCTAATTCTGCCTTAGCTACTTTAACAAGTCTTGAGTAAACTTCTCGGGGACTTTAATCGCAGACAGGTCTTATCTAACCATGCATTTAGTGTTCATGAGCTGCTCTGAGTGGATGAGCTGAACACACAGATCCATGAGCGCAGCAGCAGCTCCGTGATTGTGCGGGCCGTGCGCAGAAATAACACTACCGCTTTTGTTTACACGTTCAGATCAAGCACTACTTAGAAGGGACATAACGAACCCCGAATGAGTTATGAATCGTCATGAAACTCGAGCAAAACGCAGCGCTTCACCTCATCGCTTCGCCACACCTAGCAACATCGCCGCTGCGACGCAGGAAGTGCACGCGAACCCGGCCATTACTGCGCGAGCTACAGCTGCACAGATTGTGTTTCCGCGAGCGCACTTACCGATGTGGTTATCCTCGATGTGCACGATGAGCTCTGCCAGCGACTCGAAGAGTAGTCCGCAACCCCCGAACTGGCAAATGTTGGAGAAGAAGGAGGCGGCGGCGATGCCTGTCATGGTCTTTGCTACATTGAATTACAGCAGCGCAGGTCGAGCGGAAAAGAGGTTGCACGCACGCGCTCACTCGCACACGCACGCACGGCAGACAGCGGCAGCTGGAGCAGCAGGTGAGAGAGGAGGAAACCCCAGCACACATCGTCACAGCTGTTGATATGAGATATTATTTCTCTAGTTCTGCTTCTGCGTGTGCCGATTTGTGTGTGATGGTTATGACACACTAAAATGTTTAACGTTTTGGAATAAAAGTTGGATAAGCCTTGGATAAAGAAAGAAATTATAGTTCTCAAATACAAACTAATTTGGTAAAACCACCTTAAAGGGATAGTTCACCCAAAAATGAAGATCCTCTCATCATTTACTCACCCTCATGCCATTCTAGATGTGTTTGACTTTCTTTCTTGTGCAGAACACAAACAAAGATTTTTAGAAGAAAATCTCAGCTCTGTATGTCCATACAATGCAAGTGAATGGTGACCA
Organism: Myxocyprinus asiaticus; assembly: GCF_019703515.2. Classification (NCBI taxonomy): domain Eukaryota; kingdom Metazoa; phylum Chordata; class Actinopteri; order Cypriniformes; family Catostomidae; genus Myxocyprinus; species Myxocyprinus asiaticus. The sequence continues at coordinate 32,099,363 of NC_059358.1, read as the reverse complement.
AAAAGCACATAAAGGCAGCATAAAAGTAATCTATATGACTCCAGTAGTTAAATCTTTATCTTCAGAAGTGATATGATAGGTGTGAGTGAGAAACAGATCAATATTTAAGTCGTTTTTTACTCTAAATCTCCACAAAGTTCTGATCAAATTATCAATGTGTACTCCTGACAGAGATGCTCCACTCTTACTTCTCATTTACATCATAACAAACTTAACAAAAACCTTTTTTTTTTTTCTTTTTTTTTTCTAGTGGAAAAACTCAAAATACTTGGCATGATGGTAATGACACCAGTATTGTAAGCAATTCTTTTTTAAAGTAAAAAAATATATACAAATTGTACACACAAACACCAATTGAATGGTAACAAATTTTAATTTTATTAAAACTTTTCATAAATTGATTATAGAAGGGAAATTAAAAAATATGGGTGGGTGGGTGGCAAGTCCAAAAAAAGATAAATTTAGCCTTTCAACAGTCTTTAAAATTAGGAAACAAGTAGGGCTAATTAAATAGATATGATAAAATTTAAAGTTTTTATAATCTATCCAAGGACAGTCTTGTTTGTTTGTTTATTTATTTATTATTATTTTATTTATTTATTTTAAGCATTAATCATCCCTCATATAAGAATCACCATTTTATGCATGTGTGCATTTTTCATCATCGGTTATCTTTATTTGATCAATTGGTCACCAGTGGTTTGACAGTGTGACGTTTTTTTGTTGCCTATTTGCAAAGCACAAAACCAAAATGAATGCAGTGGTTTGTTGAGGCCTGACTGATCATGATGCTGTGGATGTGTTATGTTGTGTTTTTGCATGTGTATCTAATCAAGACCACTTGTGTGTAACATCTGGTGATTCTGATTAAATGTGAGGTAACTGTAAATAACTGTTCATATTTATTCATATGTACTTCCTGTTCATAGGAAGTACAATGCAGTGCAGTAGATGTCCTCATGATGGCAGTATGAAATTAAAAACTGTAGGCTTCTGTTCCTTATGGCAGGTACGAAAAACACTACTACTGTACAACAAGGCAAGACAACCCTAAAATAAAAGTATGGTATCAGATGACAATACTATGTAGTATGTACTAATGTGCCATGAAAGTTGCATAAGGACTTTTAAAGAATCCTACTGGAATGGTAAAAAAACAAAGATGTAAATAAAATGCGTGTCCAGCAAAAAAACATTGTATAGCAGACCTGCCATGTCCAGAAACAATGACACTGCCATAGTACTTTTTGTAAAAAACGAAAAAAACTTTTTTTTAGGTCTGCAGTAAGGTAACTTAAATTCTTCAATATAAACTGAAATAAAAATGTAACTTGATTAGCCAATATCTATAATAAAGCTCTTATTGATGCTTTTATTTTACTTATGACTCGCTAATTTCACTTAACATTATAATAAGCCCTCTGGACATCACTTTGTTCAAAGCCTTGTCATGTTTGCATACTATTCATAACTGCAGCATGTTAAGTTAAAATGTCATATTTAATCCTATACAGTAAGCCACATATGAATTAACTTCTTGAGGCAAAATCATCCAGATGACTTGATAACAACTGCTTTTCTCTCTCAGTAATAGAGAGCTCTAGTGGAGAGGAGTATGGCTGTTTTCTTTCCTTTTACTTGCATTCACATCCATGTGCTTCATCGCTCTCCCTGCTCCACTGTTTTTTCCATGATTTCCTGTTCACGTTTGTTGGCAGAAGTGGTCGGTGTTGGTGTCGTGCCCGGTACTGTGTAAGGGGACCTCACTGGGTTGGGCCCCATTTACTCACCACAGCAGAGCGCAGCATGGGCAGCTGTGCGCTCCGATCGGCCTGCTTTTTCCAGTGTTGGAACACATTGTGGGACTTGTCTGTGAAAGCATTACATCATTGACTCACTCTGTTTTGAGGCTCTCCAGAGCTTATGACCTTCAATCTTGCCTTCAGTTCTGTAATCCTTCACATTTTTTTGTAATTGTCAAATTGATTGGATAATCAGCCATCAACCTGAGTCTTTGTGATTGTTGATGAGATACAGATACTCGTGCTCCCTAATGTTTTAAGCCTTCTATTACAATGGCCATATCTTGGGAGTTGGTAAAGTTGGCACTTAAATATCTCAGAATCAAACAATTGTGTGAAACTGTATGTTTTGTTGATTTTAAGAGAATTTATCCACTGTGCCTGTGGCGTCAACGGGAAGCTGGCCTAAATTTGACAATGAGGCAAACATTTTAAGACAACTGACGTTAGGCAATAGGCAAAATAAAGGGATTGTTCACCTAAAAATGAAAATTCTGTCATCATTTATGTTGTTCCAAACCTGTATGACTGTCTATCCTCCATGGAACACAAAAGGAGATGTTAAACAGAAAGTTAAGGGCTGAGAGTTTCAGTCACCATTCACTTTCATTGAATTGAAAAAGATGCAAAGAAAGTGAATGGTGACTGAGATGGAATGTTTTGCCATCTCTTTTTGTGTTCCACAGAGGAAAGAAAGTCATATGGGTTTGGAACAACAGGGTGACTAAATAATGACACAATATTATTATTATTATTTTTTTTTTTTTTTGTGAACTGTCCCTTTAAATAGTAGGCTCGTGGTCTAATAAAACTTCTGAGTAAAGCTTTTTTCCAGACTCTGCGATGACTGATAGTGTAAAGAAACTGGTTTTGAATACTTTATGTATTCCAAAACTCCTCAAATTGTAATTTGATCTCCTAACGGCAATAGCAAATCCCCAGACCCCATTAAGGACTTAAATTACATCATAACATTCAGACATATAACTATTACAGATACTGGCCTCCCCTTGTTGGCAGGGGGAAATAGGACTCAGGCGCACATGGCTTCAAGCCCTTACCACTGCAATCTTACTGTAAACTACTCAGTCAGAAATGTTGTCAGTCAGTTTGTTAGTTTCATTATTATGCAATGGCAGGCAGCATTGTTGCACTTAAAACAATTCCCCAATGGTTTGTTCTTGATAAATACAGTATCGTAATGTGTTGTTTTAAACACTTGAGTGGGGTACATACGTATTTATAAGGTTTGGAGATCACATGCAAGTCCTCAAATTTTATTTTTGTTATTAAATGTTAGTGAAACTGGAATTTCAGCTTTCTTCAAATTTTATAGATGACCTCATAGTGCCCATTGACACTCAAGGCAGTGTAGTTGCATTGTGACTTTACTTATACTAGAAGACAGTGCAGGACATCTGAGTTTCCTTCAAAATATCTTTGCCTGTGGTAGACCACCACTTTGAGCCAAACAATGAGCTTTGTTGGGAAGAAGGCATGTGTTATTACACAAAGATGCATACTTTGACATTTCAATCCCTGCAGGCACATCAAGACATGAAGATGACTCAACTGAGTGAAGTTGGGACATTCAGTAAGATCAAACAGCCAACTACTTCCTTGCTGTATATTCAGTGATCATTCCTTGAAACATTTTCTTCAAACTCTTCAAACCTGGGGCAAAATTTGGTTTGAAAAAAGCTGAATTAACAATTCAAACAGCCATAAAAAAGGTTTTCTTTGAGATGTGTGTGGAGGCGAGGGCATGGTCGAGCGTCCGTCTGGAAAGAGAGAAAGCGGTAAGGGTTTTCACCTGAGATGAATTGCTGGTAATTGCTTGTATCTGTGTTCGCAGTGAGAGATGGGGGAAATAAAAGGGCCAGTCCTCAGAGTGTGTGAGAGAGTGAGCCTGGCCAAAAAGTTGTTTTTGTGTTGACCAGTTAGAGTGTCTGCTAAAAAGCGGAGTTTTTGGTTGCCCTTTGTTTTGTTGGAAAGCGGATATTATTCCAGCTATTTTTATTATCGCTACTAAGTGATCTGTTTTGTTAAAAATAAAGAGTGTGGGGGCCTGGGTAACTCAGCTAGTATTGACACTGACTACCACCCCTGGAGTCGTGAGTTCAAATCCAGGGCATGCTGAGTGACTCCAGCCAGGTCTCCTAAGCAACCAAATTGGCCTGGTTGCTAGGGAGGGAAGAGTCACATGGGGTAACCTCCTCGTGGTCGTGATTAGTGGTTCTTGCTCTCAGTGGATAAGTTGTGCGAGGATCGTGGAGAGTAGCATGAGCCTCCACATGCCGTGAGTCTCCGCATTGTCATGCACAGCGAGCCACGTGATAAGATGTGCGGATTGACTGTCTCAGAAGTGGAGGCAACTGAGACTTGTCCTCCACCACCTGGATTGAGCTGAGTAACCGCGCCACCACGAGGACCTACTAAGTAGTGGGAATTGGGCATTCCAAATTGGGGAGAAAAAGGGGATAAAAAAAATAAGAAAGAAAGAGTGGGGAGTCACGTGACACCATGCTAGGATCGGACGTGTGAACGGTGAGCTCTGCGCACTTTGCTAGTTTTAACACTTTTAATTATATAAACCGATGAGATTCGATACACTCCGTTCCATAACATTTCTAGAAGGACAATATGTCAAAGAATTCAAAATCCTTGGGCTCTGGAGACATTAAAATACACTTATGTGCTCAAGCTGACACCCCCGAGAGGGCCGCGAGCCAGGGAGCCGATTTGGTCCGGTAGATGCGGCGAGAGATGCTGGGCATGTCGGCAATGCTGACGAAGGTCGTTGCTGACTTGGAGGATCTTGCTGTGATACGTCGATTGATCACTGCCATGGAGATGAAGTTCTCTGAGATGGTTACAAGAGTGGGGGATGTCGAGGAACAGATTGATTATTTGGAGTCATCGGAGAGGGAAATATCTGCTAATCCGCTAAGGTGGATTTGGAGCGTATCTGGGAGAAATTGGAGGACATGGAAAACCGAAGCCAGCGGAATAATGTCCAAATCATCAGAATTCCTGAGGGTGAAGAGGGACAGAATATGGTGAAATTCCTGGACGGGCTCTTTCCGAATCTGCTCGACATAGCAGGCCATAAGCTGGAAATCGAGCGAGCTCACAGGGTTCCGGCTTGGAGATCTGTGGAGAGTGACAGGCCATGTTCAATTCTGGCCAAATTTCTGAGACCATCTGATAAAGATTTTGTGTTACGCAAGGCAAAGAGTAAAGGAAGGATTTCTTGGAAGAACCACAGCATTTTCTTGTTCCCAGACTTTGCGAATTCAACAAGAGAGAAACGTGATCGATTCAAGGAATGCAAGAAACTTTTACATCAACGGAAGGTCGCTTTTGCACTGATATTCCCGGCCAAATTGAGAATGGATTCTAAGGATGACCGTAAAACATTCACATGCCCACAGCAAGCGATGTCCTTCATAAAGTCAATGGAGTGAGTAAGTTATCTTGTGGTACTTACGTTGTAGCCAAGTGGACCAGCTCGCTGAACATTCACTTGACTCTTTTTGGAAACTGTGCACTTTTTTTTGTGTTTTTTTTTTTGTGCTGGTTGCGCCTAGCGGCTGGAGTTTATTCTGTAGAGTGACACACCTTCAGGACAGCTTTGTGGATGAATCTACATGCTCTTTGTACATATTCCTCCTATTGGCTGGAGTTTGTTTTGTGGAGTATTTCTTGCAAGACATTGGAGTGATTAAGTAATTTGTTGCACTCATGTTGCAGCCGAATGGACTGGCTCACTGAACATCCGCTTGACTGTTTGGGGAATCTGCGCGCTCTTCTTGTGCTGGTTCCGCCTAGAGGCTGGAGTTTATTTTGTAGAGTAACACACCTTCAGGACAGTTATATGGATGAATCTACATGCTCTTTGTGTTTATTCCGCCTATTGGATGGAGTTTGTTTTATAGATTATCTTTTGCCATGAAATTCTGTCTCACAAAATGTGTATAGAAACACTGGATTTGAGTAAACCGATGGCAAATTTGTCGCAGGGGTTCTCGTAGGTGTGCATGGACTGGTTGAGTTTGGAGGGATGGACGCCGGTTGGTGCTGTCGTGCGCGGGGTTAATGCGCACGTTTTTCTTTTTTCTGTTTGTTTGGTTTTAGGGGATGTTCGGGGTTTGATGGATGCACTAATGTTGGAATGTGGTCTTTATAATCTTGTTTTTGACACACAATCTCTTTCTTCTTATATCTCAAAATGTCAAAAGTTAATATGAGTGGATTGTCTCTCTCCATGTGGAATGTGAATGGATTGAGGCACCCCATAAAAAGAAGGAAGGTTATTTCTCTTCTTAAGCATAAGAAATATGATATAGTGTTTCTTCAAGAACCACATCTTTCTCGGCAGGAAGCTGAAAATTATTGGAGGATATGGGGTGGGCATGCTTTCTTTAGTGCTGGCTTGAGTAAGAGCAGGGGAGTCATTACGCTGATAAGTAAACATCTACAATTCAAATGTCTCAAACAGATTAAAGATAAATTAGGAAGAGTCATTATTGTTTTAGCTGAAATTCAGGGGCAAAGTCTTATTTTGGCTAATATTTATGCACCTAATGTTGATGATCAGGGCTTTTTTATAGATCTTGAAGGGATGCTGCAAGCCGCTGGCACCCCTCATAATATAATATTGAGAGGAGACTTTAATCTTTTGATGGATTCAGTCCTTGATCATAGTGAAGCAAAAGTGTGCAAGCCCCCTATGGCAACATTGACGCTTCACAGGATGTGTAAAAATCTTGGTCTTTTGAATCCATCTCGGAGGGACTATACATTTTTTTCATCAGTCCATAAGATTTACCCCAGAATAGATTTTTTTTAATATCTAAGTCCCTCATTCCATCTGTTGTTGATTGCTCAATTGGAAACATTTTAGTCTCAGATCATGTCCTGGTGTGTTTAGAGGTGTTGCCACATATGAAGAAAAGGAAATCATATAGTTGGCGCTTTAATGTATCCCTTTTGCTAAATCTTGAATTCCAACAAATGCTAAAGGATGAAATCAATGTCTACATGGAGACCAACTGGTCCTCAGTATCCTCTGTGGGCATGGCTTGGAGGCACTTAAGGTGGTTCTTAGGGGCCGGATCATACAGTATGCCGCATTCACCAAAACATCCAAAGCACAAGAACTCGTGGAATTGGAAGGGAATATTAAAAGTGCCGAGGCAGAGCTGAAACACCGAATGTCATCTAATCGCCTCAGAGAATTGATCCGATTGAAATACAGATATAATACTATTTTGTTGCGGAAGGTGGAGTTTTGGCTATTCAGGGCACGACAGTCATACTTTGAGTCAGGGGACAAGGCAGGGAAGCTTCTGGCTAGATATATAAAACAGAGAGAGTCTTTTTCTACCATTCCCTCAGTGAAATCTGCTGGTGGTGAAATATTAACCTTGGCCACTGATATTAATAATACTTTTAAAGAATTTTATCTTGATCTTTATAGTTCCACATCTTCGTCTACTGAAGAGGATATTAGAAACTTTGTGAAACCATTAGAACTGTCGGCTGAGCAAAAAAATTCTCTTGATTCTGAGATAAGCTTTGAGGAGCTTGAAGAGCTAATTAAGGCCTTGCCTACAGGCAAGGCTCTGGGGCCAGACGGCTTTGCTGCTGAATTTTTTAGATCTTATGCTACAGAACTGGCTCCACTTTTGGTAGAAGTTTATATGGAATCATTAAAGAATGGAAAGCTGATGCCAACCATGACACAAGCCCAGACCAGTCTGAGACTTAAAAAGGACAAAGATCCAAGCAAGAGTAAGAGTTATCGCCCAATTTCCATGATCCAGCTAGACATTAAAATATTGTCAAAATTTTTTGGCTAACCGATTGAGTAAAGTTATGACATCTCTTATACATATAGATCAGGTGGGGTTTATTCAGGGCCGTAACTCTTCTGATAACATTAGGCATTTCATTAATGTCATGTGGGCAGTGCCAAATAAACAGTCTCTGCCATCTCGCTTGATGCCGAAAAAGCATTGGATATGGTAGAATGGGATTATCTTTTTAAGATTTTGGAAATGTATGGGTTCGGGAATACTTTTATTGGGTGGATTAAATTACTTTATAGACTCCCGGTAGCGGTGGTACAAACAAATGGATTAATTTCAGATTATTTTACTTTGGATAGGGGCACCTGGCAGAGTTGCCCCCTTTCCCCATTACTGTTCTGTCTTGCCCTGGAACCATTAGAAGCCGTGATAAGAAAGGAGGATGATTTTCCAGGGGTGATGGCGGGAGGTGTGGTGCATAAACTTTGCTTTACGCAGATTATATTTTATTATTCTTCTCCGACCATACTAGATCTATGCCTTGCCTCCACAGAATTATTAATTCCTTTTCAAAGATCTCAGGATACAGAGTTAACTGGTCTAAATCCGAAGCTTTGGCTCTAACAGCATACTGCCCGGTAACAGCTTTTCAGCCGGGGGCCTTCCAGTGGCCCAAACAGGGCATTAAGTATTTGGGTATTTTATTCCCAGCAAATTTGTGTGATTTAGTTGGAGTTAATTTTTACCCTTTATTAAAAAGGTTTTCGAGCGATGTGGGCAGTTGGGCTTCAATACATTTATCTATGATTGGGAAGGTTAATGTTATTAAAATGAATTGTATTTCAAAATTCAACTACCTGCTACAATCTCTCCCTATAGATGTCCCCCTCTCTTATTTCAAGCAATTTGATAGCATAGCGAAGTCCTTCATTTGGAATGGTAAACGTCCCAGATTACATTTCAGTAAATTGCATAGGCCGATTGACAGGATTTTGTTTTATTATTATGCATTCGGTCTCAGACATTTGGCTCATTGGTCACTTCCACCTGAGAGAGCCCCTCCCTGGTTTTGTATTGAACAGGAAGTTCTTGTCCCTATTTCACCATTGCAAAGCCTTTCTATCAAACTAACCAGAGAAGTTAAGTTACACCCTGTTATCTCGCATTTGCACTCGGTATGGAGAAAAGTGTCCAGAGTGTTTAATTCTGACATTTATTTAAATGTTGCTTCGAGCATATGGCTGAACCCAAAGTTATTTATTAATAAGTCCCCTTTCTGCTGGACAGAGTGGATTGTGAGGGAGGTTAATACGCTCGGTGACCTATATGAGAGTGGAGTGTTGAGATTCTTTGAAAATATGGTTCAACATTTTGGGATCCCCAGGTCTCAATTCTTCAGGTATTTACAACTGCGCCACCTGCTTTGTAGTATTTTTGGGAGTAGCATACACCCCCCTAAAGCGGCAGATACTCTGGAAGTGGTGATTACTGCTTTTGGAAAAGGCCATGAGGCATCAGTGTATTACTCCCGGCTAATTCAGGGTCTGGGGGACAGAGCTTCAACTTCTCTCGAGATAATGGGAGAAAGATTTAAACTTGGAATTGGAGGAGGGAGTGTGGGCTAGGATTCTAAAAAACATCAAGTCTACATCTAGAGATGCAAGGGTGCACCTTATGCAATTTAAGATTTTACATAGATTTTATTGGACCCCCTCTAGATTATATAGACTGGGTCTTTAAGACACACCCACCTGCTGGCGATGTCAATCAGAAGATGGGGATACAACCCATGTTTTTTGGTGGTGTGTTAAGATCCAAGAATTTTGGTTGAGGGTTCAGAGTTTTATGTGTGACGTATTGGCTACTCAAATTTAATTTTGTCCCAGACTCTGTATTTTAGGCGATGGGGCAGTCATTAATGTAGGGGATAAATGCATGAAGAACTGGGTCCTGGCCGGTGTTATGATAGGCAGACAGGTCATCCTTAGGTGATTGAAGCTGGCTGGAGCACCCTTGTTTCGTGTGTGGTACGCGGAGATAGGCAGGGTAGCTGCATTTGAAGAGTTGTCATATAGAAGGCTAGGCAACATAGATTTGTTCATCAAGAATTGGGGCAGCTGGGTGGCCTGGGTAGCTCAGCGAGTATTGACGCTGACCACCACCCCTGGAGTCGCGAATTCGAATCCAGGATGTGCTGAGTGACTCCAGCCAGGTCTCCTAAGCAACCAAATTGGCCCGGTTGCTAGGGGAGGGTAGAGTCACATGGGGTAAACTCCTCATGGCTGTGATTAGTGGTTCTTGCTCTCAATGGGGCGTATGGTAAATTGAGCATGGATCGCGGAGAGTAGCATGAGCCTCCACACATGTAGTCTCCACGGTGTCATGAATGAGCCATGTGATAAGATGCGCAGATTGACGGTCTCAGAAGTGGAGGCAACTGAGACTTGTCCTCTGCCACCCAGATTGAGGGGAGAAACCGCACCACCACGAGGACCTACTAAGTAGTGGGAATTGGGCATTCCAAATTGGGAGGAAATAGGGGATAAAAAGAAAAAGAAATGGGGCAGCTATTTAGCCTTTTTAGAAGGCTCTCGGGGAGGGGCAGTGGATGTGTGTGTTGCAACCTTTTTGTTTTTTGTTTTATTGTCTGTTTGTGTGTCATTGTCAATTGGCATTTTACCACTGGGGTGCCTGTTTGTGTTGGGTGGGGGGGGGTTAATGTTCGGGGGGAGGGCCTGTAAATGTATATCATTTGATTCCAAATATTCTGTTATGTTTTTTTATTTGTTATATGGAATCAATAATAATTGTTAATAACAAAAATAAATAAATAAATAAAGAGTGTGTCCAGTGTTGGAATCGCCGTCTCCCACTTCCTCATTCCTTGAACCTGTTACACTGGTTCCGAAACCCAGGAAAACGAGGAAGAGGATATGCTGCCATGGAGTCGTTGCTGCTGGAAATTGTCTTCAGGTCCCTGGCAAGCATCCACCAGGCCCAACACTAGGCCCTCCTGGACCTACATATGTTGCAGCAGCAGCGTTTTGAGGCACTCCTTCGGGCCCAGGAGGATGAAAGGCAGGTGCTGCAGAGTCTAGTACCCCAGGAGGGGGTGGCCGCCACCATTTCTCCGGCAGCAGTGAGTGCTCACGTGTTGCTCACAAAGATGGGCCCTCAAGATAATATGGAAGCCTACCTCGAGCTCCTTGAGCACATGGCCAAAGCCCTGAAATGGCTGCAGGAGCAATGGTCGGTACATCTGCTGTCGCTGCTGTCCGGGGAAGCCCAGATTGTGGCACAACAACTTCCGGTTGCCGACCTCCTGGACTACGAGTTGTTGAAGAAGTCCATCTTGCAACAGGTTGGCCGCAGCCCAGAAGAACATTGCCAGCGCTTCCGCTCCTTGACGCTGAGTGAGTTCGGCCACCCGTTTGCCTTTTTACAGCAGTTCCATGACGTCTGTTGGCGAGGGGTGCTGGCTAGGGAGAACAGCGATGCCGACAAGGTGATCAACTTGGTGGTGCTGGAGCAGTTTGTCTCCTGGTTACTGAAGGGGATGGCCAAGTGGGTCCAGTGCCAGTGACCGGCATCACTAGACAGAGCAGTCCAGCAGGCGGAAGACCATCTGGTGGCATATCCGGGGGCCGGAGTGCACCACGCACTTCCCCCCCATTGTCTCATCCCCAGCTCTCTCCGCCACCCCCCCTCCTCCTCCCTTCCACCCTGTTCCAAACCCCGTATCTCCCCTCTTTTCATCCCAGGTGAGGGAACCCGCTGCCACAGGTGTGGGTGGGAGGCTTGGGTCGGTCTGCTGGAGTTGTGGGGAGCCGGGTCATGTCCGAGATCTGTGCCTAGTAATGGAGGTGGAGGCCTTGATCTGGGTCCCCAACACTCCACAGACCGCCCCTGATCAAGCAGGGACATACCAGATACCGGTGAGTGTCAAGGGGGTTATATACCAAGCCTTGGTGGATTCAGATTCTAATCAAACCTCCATTCATCATTGCTTAGTTCAAAATGGGCATTGGATGCAAATAATTGGGTGAAGATTAGGTGTGTTCACAGGGATATTCAGGATTATCCCGTAGTGACTGTGACGATAATGCTCTGGGGACAAAAGCATAATGTTGAGGCGGTAGTTAGTCCTTGCTTCACCCATCCACTAATTTTGGGAACTAATTGGCCGGCTTTTCAATTATTATTGAAGGGGTTGTGTGTGGATGGGTCCTGTAAGAAAGTGAATCGTGTGAGATGGCGAAGCGCTGGCTGGGGATGCGTGGCCGTCTGTGTCTGCTCCGCATCAGGCTGACACTGGGGAAAGGGAGGTGTCATCCCCTACCCTAAGGGAATTCCCGATAGAGGATTTCCCTTTAGAGCAGTCGCGAGACAAAACCCTGAACCAAACATTTGACCAAGTGATAGTGATTGATGGTCAACGTCTTCAGCCGGGCATCGCACTCGCATATCCATATTTTTCAGTGGTAAAAGATCAGTTGTATAGTGTGACAGGACGCTCGGACAAACAAAAATACAACCCAGTTGTTGTACCAAAGAGCTGTCGGGAAATGTTATTCTAGGCGGCTCATTATAATCTTATGGCAGGTCACTTGGGACAGGGGAAAGCACTAAGCCATCTCATGGCCCATTTCTGTTGGCCGGGCATTCACGGGGATGTTCGCCGGTGGTGTGCAGCATGCCGTGTATGTCAACTGGTGAATCCGCTGGCCGCTCCAAATGCACCATTGCACCTCCACCCATTGATTGAGGTCCCCTTCGAACGAATTGGCATGGACCTCATTGGGCCCTTAGAACGGACCGCATGTGGGCATCGCTTTAAGTCCTGGTGGATTATGCAGCGTGATATCCAGAAGCAGTACCTCTGCGCAACATCTCAGCACGTAGTGTTGTGGAGGCACTCTTCAGAATTATATCCTGAGTGGGGATTCCGAAAGAAATCCTCACTGATCAGGGCACTGCTTTTATGTCACGTACACTATGTGAGCTGTACTAATTATTGGGTATTAAATCAATTTGGACAAGTGTGTACCATCCACAAATGGATGGCTTGGTTGAACGATTTAATAAGACCTTAAAGAATTTGATTTGTAAGTTCATGCATGAAGATGCTCGGAACTGGGATAAGTGGCTCCCCGTTTGAATTGTTATATGGGCGTAGGCCCTGTGGCATGTTAGACATCTTGAAGGAAAATTGGGAGGAGGGACCCTCACAGAGCAAAAATGACATCCAAAACGTTCTTGACCTGAGAGCAAAACTCCACACTCTGGGGCGACAATCACAGGAGAATTTGCTACAGGCGCAAGAACGTCAGTCCCGGTTGTATAACAGGGGAGCTCGGCTACGGGTGTTTGCACAGGGAGATAAAGTACTTGTATTGCTGCCCACATCGAGCTCGAAATTTCTCACGAAGTGGCAAGGGCCCTTTGAGGTCACACAGTGAGTTGGGGAAGTCGACTTTGAGGTAGTGTGTAAGCATAGGGGTGGGGCATGTCAGAATTACCACCTCAACCTACTAAAACCATGGTTAGTGGCGGTCCCCGTTTCCTTGGCGTCGGTAGTTCCGGAGAGAGAGGAGCTCGGACCGGAGATGATTCTAAATGTCAATCAGGTCACCCCGGTCCCTTGTGGAGACCACCTCTCGCTGTCACAGAGTTTGCCAGGTTGCAAAAGGATTTTTCAGACGTGTTCTCACCTCTTCCCAGCCGCACTAATCCCATAGAACACCACATCGAGAAAACCCCCGGGGTAGTGGTATGTAGTCGTCCCTGCTGCCTATCCGAACACAAGAAACTAGTAGTACGGGAAGAATTAAAGGCCATGCTCGATATGGGGGTAATAGAGTATCCCATGGTGAGTGGGCCAGCCCGGTGGTTCTGGTGACCAAGAGCGATGGCATGGTCTGGTTCTGTGTGGATTATAGAAAAGTCAATGCGGTGTCAAAATCTGATGCCTATCCAATGCCTCGTATTGACGAACTGCTCGATTGGTTGGGCACGGCTCACTTTTATTCAACACTGGATGTAACAAAGGGATATTGGCAGATCCCCTTAATGCCGATGTTCCATGAAAAAACAGCCTTCTCCACACCGTTTGGTTTACACCAATTTGTGATCCTTCTGTTTGGTTTGTTTGGGGCACTGGCTATGTTTCAGTGTCTTATGGACAGGGTCCTCAGACCGCATGCTGCATATGCCGCGCAGCATCTGGGGCCGTTCTGAAGACACTACGATGAGCAGGGCTCATGGCAAACCCGAAGAAGTGCACAATTGGGCAGGTGGAGGTACGGTATCTGGGGTACCACTTGGGTCATGGGCAGGTGCAGCCCCAAATTGATAAAACCAGGGCGATTGCGACCTGCTCAAGACCCAAAACCAAAAAGGAGGTGAGACAGTTCCTGGGGCTGGCTATTAGTTGGCAGTCCAGACGGTCCCCCGGCCTAAATCGGGCAGTGGGGGTATATGGAGGCGAGGGCATGGGCGAGCGTTCATCTGGAAAGAGAGTAAGCGGTAAGGGTTCTCACCTGAGATGAATTGCTGGTAATTGCTTGTTTCTGGGTTTCACAGTGAGAGATGGGGGAAATAAAAGGGCCAGTCCTCAGAGAGTGAGAGAGAGAAATCCAGCCTATCAAAGTGTCTGCTGAAAAGCAGAGTTTTTGGTTGCTCTTTGTTTTGTTGGAAAGCGGATATTATTCCGGATATTTTTATTATCGCTACTAAGCGATCTGTTTTGTTAAAAATAAAGAGTGTGTCCAGTGTTGGAATCCTCGTCTCCCACTTCCTCATTCTTTGAACCTGTTACAGTGTGCATTTTAGAACTTTTAGTTGCTTTAGAGTGCATGTGAAATCCATTATGAATTGTGGCATGACACTGGATTCAAGAATCTGCCAAAAGCAGATACAACTATACATCTGGTTACATGTTATGGTCAGCCACACACACACACACACACACACACACACACACACCGTTCTGCTGCATCTGAATGAATTTGATTTACTCACTAATTATTGAATAAACTACTTATATTCTGTAAATATAAACAGAATAATAATTTGTCCCATAAGTTACTTATTCTTAGCCCAACAAGGCCTCCATTATGTCACTTACATATTTTGCCTTTCAGCTGATGGGATATTGTTATTTTATTTTAGATCTCCCGTGTTATAACTTTTATGGCTAGCTTGTGTGCTATTTGATTAAATATAAATAAGTGGATCCGTTTAGAAGACTTAAAGGTTTAGTTCACCCAAAAAATAAATTTTTCTTATCATTTATTCACCCTCATGCCACCCCAGATGTGTATGACTTTCGTTCTTCAGCAGAACACAAACACAGATTTTCAGTAGAATATCTCATCTCTGTAGATCCATACAATGCAAGTGAATGGTGATCAAAACTTTGAAGCTCCAAAAAGCACATCAAAGCAGCATAAAAGTAATCCATACGACTCCAGTGGTTAAATCCATGTCTTCCGAAGTGATCCAATAGGTTTTGAAAGAGAACAGACCAAAATGTAACTCCTTTTTAACTATAAATCTTGGCATCAGCTGTTTTGCCAAATCCCGATTTCTAGCACTCAAGGGCATAAAGCATTAGGAAATGTAATCAAGCTTAAAATCATGATCATGCCTAGATAGAGTTAGAATGATGCATAGAGACAGCAATGGCAAGTATTTTCATGTACAGTGAAAAAGGAGTTATATTTTGGTCTTTTCTCACCCAAAATCAATTGCATCGCTTCAGAAGTAATGGATTAAACAACTGGAGTCAAATGGATTACTTTTATACTGCCTGTTGTTTGGAGCTTCAAAGTTTTGGTCACCATTAAGTTGCATTGTGTGGACCTACAAAGCTGAGATATTCTTCTTAAAATCTTTGGTTTCAGCTGCCACGATCTTAAATTGCTGTTCTTGGGATGGTGCTTCTTCAGTGGGGGGTGGGGGGGGGGGGTGTTAATTAAGACCAATTACACCTGACAATAGAGTGACACCTGCAAGACATTTAGAGATAGATCAACCTACCTTGCATTAGAGATAAAATCCTTTAAAGTGTGGAGTCAGTGACCCAGCACAGACTGTGCACTTATGTCACTTACTGCACGGCTCTCCCTCAGGATGATGTCTGGATCTCTGGGAGAAATATATAGACCATAAAGGAACAAAAACTGTCATAAAGCTTTGATTAAGACCCAGGTTAAAAGACACAGGCAAGCAAAGTGTCTGAGTTATAGTGGCAGTTGAGGCTCGTGTTATTCTTCCCGTGACAGAGCTCTTAGCACGGGTGGCTCATTGTAAACAGCCCCTTTCAGTGGAGCAGACAGCCATTAATCGCTGAAGCAATCCCAGACTCCTCCAGTGCACCATCAGCCTCAGAAATCACACTGCCGCCACCAGCACATTCACTAAAGTTTCAAGGGTTGTGACTCTGTCTACTTTCTGCTGCATGAGACTCTTTTTATTCTTACCTTATTATGGCTGACGTGTCAGTTTAACAGCTATGATGAACCTCATGACCACTTTTCGTGCTTCTGTCTCTTGCAGGAAAAATATACTCATAAAATGACAGTATATGAGATTAATAGTTCTAGAACAGTTTTAAATGCTCCATCGCTGTGTTTTCAGAATGTTGCACACAGAGGATTTGAGCTCATTTCTCAGTAATAATGATTACAACAGTAATGATGTCTTTGGGCACAGCTTCTGTTTGTTTCACGCTTTCTCATTATTTCAATTTCCATTTTCCCAAAGATAAATTCATGTGTTAAGTGTTGCTAACAATGAAACATACTTTTTTTTTTTTTTTTAAATGTATGGATCATTTTCCACGTGTAATTATTATATATATTGTCTTTGGCAACATGAAACACATTTGATATTTTAGCAATTTACAATATAGCTTACTATGCATAGTAAATCGGCCATGTGCTATTTATGACAGTACACATCCTGCATTCTTTAATAATATACACATACAGAAAGTTTTGAAAGAAACCAAAAAATTAAGTCCTCATCTCCAGAATCTGTTTGCATATGGATTTAACAGAAAGTATTTCATCAAGAGGAACAGAACTAAACATTTTGGTTGGTTTGTCCTTCGATGCCACGTGCATCACATTACGTCTGCCTGCAATTATCTGCGGACAAAGGAGTCAGAGCCTTGATTCTGTAACACCATCTTCTAAATTCAACACTTGCAGGCAGACATAATCCAGCCAATAATTTATTTACCCCTGACACTTTCATTATTTAGTACGCACAGAGGCTCTGGCAAGCTGTGCACAATTAACAGACATGGATAACTGAGCTGACATGTTTTGTGCCTTCATCTGTGTGCATCTTCTCTCCTGTCAATAGACAGTTCAAGAGATGTAAATCAAATAATTTGTCAACCCCTAAAAATTAATTAGGGGTTGACAATTAATGTCAACCCCTAATTAATGAGTCATCAACAAACATCTATACTATGTTGGACAGATCAGTAGTTTGTGCACGTTCACATTTGAATTTGAAACATTTTATTTGAATGCACATTAGCTAATTATCTTTTAACCCTAAAAAGGTTTTTGTATCCTGGGGGATACAAACATTTAAGAGGCTGGGGAGAGGAGCAAATTATTGTGAAAAATATTGAAAAGGGGTCCCTGCAAATACTGAGGACATGTGACTTTGTATATAAAGTCTGCCATTAACTCATAATCTTTATCTAAAAGTAAAAAGGCAGCATTTTTTTGAGGAGGCAACTGACCTCGAGGTAAAGTCTCCTATCTTTTCAATGTTCATTTTAGGATTTCTACAAGCTATAAAATTGGGGGGGAAAAAAGCAATGTTTCAGAAAAAATAATAAAAATAAAATAAAAACATGGAAGTTTCTTATGTGGGTCCTAATGTGTTGGAAAATAGCAATTAATTAATTTTAGAGGTACCTTTATATGCTTGCCATTTTTAGGGTTAATTAAATTAATTAATTAATTAATTAATTAATTAAGTATAATTTAAGTAATTATAGGGTGTTAGCATTATAATAGCCTATCTAAACTATATTTATTTGTATAATTGTCAAACTGACCACAGGAAAAAAAAATAAAAAAATCGCCCAGTTCCAAGTGTAATCACAAGGAGTCACAACTTTTTTTTATTATGAAATGGTTTGTGAATTTCTATATGTCATGAACATATACACTTTTATTAAATTTTTACTCACTGCGGTGAACAACAATAACAACTTGCATTGAGAGACGTTGGTGTTGCCGTCCGGCCGCCACACCCACTGGCTCTTACCCCGCCCCGCAAGCCCCGCCTCCACAGGGACCGCAATGATTTAGAAGTTCAGGAATCCCACGTGACGTCACCAAAGGGTGATGTAATGCTTCTCTAAATAGATCGTATTGTAATCTTTCCTCAGTCCAACGTGGTTCCTTCAGAAAGTGTGCTGCATCTTCTCCAGACTTCTGCGGTGAGTTATTTCAGTTGATTTTCATACCGATACATCAGTTCTTGCGCATCCGCGTGCACTTGCTCGCCGTTTACTCAGTCGGTGCCGTTGAAATGGCCATTCTCTGAGTCTGAAGAAGTGACAAGTTGCTTTGGGACACATATCAATAGACTTCAAGTACTTTTACATAGTCTTTCAGATGGGGTCTATTTAAGTTGTTCCATTTTCATTCAGAAAGAACACACTCATCACCAATTATTATTTTGTGTTTCTTGCGGTGTTAGCATGTTACAGGTTTTCGCATTTTATTTGCTGTGAATACCCCGGTTTAAATCTCAAGTGTCTGTGTTGTATTAAAGCTGTTAACTTTTTGATAACGTTCCTAAGCACTGAATGTAGTTGTCGGATAACTGTTGCAAAAGTTTACGCGCAATCAGTTGTTTGTTATGGGTTCGCGCGCACGAAGCTGTCAAACACGGTCGCTCTGTTACAGCGCGGAGTTTTTACTTTGCATGCGTTTGTGTTTGTGCATGTGTGGACGTGTGTATGTGTGTTGTACCCCGTTAGCGCTGTGACAGAAATGTTCAGCGTTGTTTCCATAAAGCAGTCCGCGAGAGTCACTTCATAGCGTTGAACCTGTTTTACTTCATTCATCAACATACAGATACGCAGGAACTTCGCTGTTTCGCTTGACTCTGAATACTTATCTGCACTTCTATGTATAGCCCCGTCCCGAAGAGAGAACAAGAGCATTCGCGTCAGAGGGGTCCCAGCCCATTGTTTCTCTTTAAATAAAAGCATGGTTAACTCAGAGTGTGCAGGCGTGCTTAAATCTTTTGCACTGAAAAACACGTTTGTAACATTGTAACAAGAAAGCAATGAATCGGAGTATGACGTCATAATGCAGGCCAGTCAGACTGATTAACCGTCGAGATATTGAGGGTTTCAGCGGTTTGTGCTGACTTGGCAAACTCACCTCTAAAAGCCTATAAGCTAAAGATTTTAATCCATTGACACGAAGTTTGAAAAATTACACGCGCTTTCATTTGTTACTTTCATGGTTCACAAATACATGCCTATTTGCACAAGGGAAGTACAGCAAGTAAGTTTTATAAGAGTATATTCATATTTATGGACATGAGCAACTTCATACAGGGTGAACAATTTGAAAGTTTAATTAAATTTTGTTGCATTACAATTTTAGGATGGAGGTTACTTATAGTTTGAGATTCAATTTATAGCTTGGCTTATGTTGATTTTATTGTAAACATTTTAAATATTATTATCTGTAAAATATACAATATTGTCATGTAGCCAATAAAGCCGTTTTGACAGTTTTGGAAAAAATATTTCAAGTTGCCAATGTAACCATTCCTTCCATAACTGGTGCTTTTGTTATGTGTATACTGAGTGGTAAAAATACATATTTTATATAAATATTTATATTTATATAATAATAATAATAATAATAATAATAATAATAATAATATATATATATATATATATATATATATATATATATATATATTATACTAACAAGAAATGTTCAAATGTATCAGTATGTGCATTTATAAAATTCACTTTGAGAGAAAGATGTGGTGTTGGAAAAATATTGTCGGTCAGTACACTTTGCTATGGTTCAGCGTGCAGTTTTGTCACAACCCTCAGTTACAAAAAAAAAAAAAACCCTTCCACATCTTACTCCCAATGTAAAAGTCAGCCTGAAGTTTTCTGGCTCTCTGTGAGTTTATGTTTGAGAAGATGTGATGACTGGCAGTGTTTGAAGGTTGCTATTGTGGAGCCTCTTTGTCTGTTCATTATGAGAGGTTTATGGCATCCTTCGCATTGTCTGTATGTGTCTTATTCCTTGCCCCAGGCCCTGTGTTGATCCTACCTTGAGCCTCTGCTGCCGGAGGCTTGCGGAGGACAGGGAGAGGTTGGATTTGAATTGCAGCACAAGTTTGTGCTTGCTTTAACCTTCAGCACCCTCCTCCTCTCCTCAGCCTGTACACCATACTGTTTGAATTCAAATCTGTACCACAGGAGAAGGTTCCTCAGCGGTTCTCTGTGAAACTGTACTCCGGTCCCTTAATCTTCCTCTGCTGCCACATCAGGTCATTCTAAATTTGAAGTGTAACGAAATTTCCTGTGCTAAATGAAAACACCCGTGAAATAAAAGCCGAGTGGTGTATGGCCACCGGTGAGCAAACATCACACACCTGGCCTCATGTCACAGGGGGATATTCAACAGTTTAAATGGTTAAAGAAGTGCCGGGGTTGCTTGGGGGTTGAAATAATACGGTAATATTTTTGTCATAAAAAATGCACAATCGTATTAAATGAAGAGATTTGATGACAGTCTTGTAGAGAGTATTTTGCATGTCGGTGTTCTGGTGAGAGCAAACAGAGTGGGAGAGGTGGGATATCGCTGGAGGGGTCTGATTGAGTTGCACTGTGGATTTTGCTGTTGGAATTAGGCCAGTTATGGTTTTACAAGACAGCATATCATCAAATACTGACTGATGTAGCGAGACGTTTGTAAAGTGTGAGGCTAAAGGTCAACATGAAATCAAAATTGACACTATTCACTTTTCTTAATACACATTCCTGCATTGAAAAAAAAATATTAATCTGATGTGTTAACATCTAAATTAACTGGTTTAATTCAAGGAAAATATAGTTTTAAAATCACTGAATCAACATAAATACATTAGGTTACACCAACAAAACCAATTTTAAGGGTTAGATCAGATAGAAATAGCTCCTCAATGTAAGAATTGCAGGTTACCACTTTTACAGTGTGGTTTTACATTAAAACAAGTTTCTCTGCCCCTGAAATGACTTACCTTTCTGGCTGATGTCATCAAGCACTCTCATTTTCCAACCACTCCCCTCCAATCACCTTTCAAAGAGACCATTCAGATCTATTCCCAATGGATAAGAATGGATAAGTCCCACCCTAAATTTTTTCCCTCATTGAATATCCCATTTTTCAACCTGTTCTCATGAACGTTACATGATCGTGGCAAAACGAAATTACACGCTTGGCTGTAGTTACCTAGTAAAATGTCCATCAAGGGGGTGCCAAAAGCGAGTGAAATGGTGTCGTAATCAGACAAGGTTTTTAAGGTAAAATTAGATGCCGTTTTCAATGAGTAAAACATCCCCCCCCCCCCCCCAAAGGTGAACAAAACAGACATCCTTACCCTAAACCAATACCTAAACCGACAGTATCCAAAGAACGAAATGCAAAATTAAAAGCACAGTTTCTGAAGCGACCACGTCATTTTGTGGTGCTTCTCTGACACTCTCATCTCAATTGTCAGCTTTCATGCTTGAGTGGTCTCAAACTGTGTACTTCAGAGTCCAAAGTCAACACTCTATGATGTCAGCTACTACGGAAGCTAATCACATTGGAATAAGTGTGTAAATGTAGGGGAGTCTGTAAATACAAGCGTTTAAATATATTGTTTTTCAAATGATGCATTTTAGGAAAAGTGTTTCAATTTTAATAACAATGTGTGAGTAACTGTGCATAAAATAAGTGTTAATAAAGTCATTGTAGTTGTGATTTGTGTGAAAGTAATTAAAACACACAGCTGTTTTAGCACCTCGTGTTAATTTCATCATATAAATACGACAAAAGGCAAGTTATAGTAACATTCATTCTATATGAGACTGGTTTCTCATTTCACTCAGAAATATGTTACATTGCAGAATTAAATTGGTTTGCAAATGCCTCTTCATTTTGACTTTAAAAGGATAGTTTACGAAAAAAATTGAATTCTGTTATCATTTATTCTCCCTCATTTTGTGCAAACAAATATGACTTTCTTTCTTCCACTGAACACAAAATGAGCAGACAGTTAGCTTCAGTCACCATTCACTTTCATTGCATTTTTTTTCCATACATTGAAAGTATGAAACAACAACTCTCAATTAGCAATGAGTGTAATTATTTAGACAGAGAGAGACAGAGAGAGAGAGAGAGAGAGAGAGAGCAGGACAGAGAGATGTGAGTGCCACAGTAAAGACTTAGGTATGGAGACAATACTATATGGAGACAATAATTTTCTGTATTGGCTGAAACAGACAAAAGAGCTGATGAGTGGGTGACAGAGAGAAAGACAGAAAACAGAGAAAGAGAGTGTTAGTGACTTGTCATTTAGCAGACCTGTTCTTGATGTCAGTATACAAAAACACCCTGTCCAGACCATGTATCCCCAAGGGGCGGGTGCCAAAAGCGGCCTGGAGGGTCTGTGCCCCAGAGCCGGACTGTAAGGAAAAAGAAGTCTGGTTAACATAACGGCACATTTGCATGTTTTGACTGCATGGGAGGAAACAGTTGGCTAGACCAATCGGACAGGAAAAAAATTCACATGCAAATTGTGTATGAAAGCGTTCACACAGCAGGGCCCATGCAAACCCAGAGGGGCCAAAATGAAGCATTTGTACTCATCATGTGCTCAAGTTTAATCTTTCAAAGTTTCTAACATGTTTATTTACCACGCAGTTGGAAAGTGTTTGTTGCCGTCTAAGCAGTGTGTCAATACGTACCCACATTCATTGGTCTGTTTTGCTGCTGTATATAAAGAGGACTCAACTCTGGCTGTCATGGACTATTATAGTGTCTCATTAGGCTGTTGTAGACCATAATACTGTTACTCTTTCACACAAAACTTACATAAGGGGGCTATAAAATTGCAAAAACAGGTGTTAGAAACATTGGTAACATTTACGATCACCTGTAGTACACCACATTCAGCCAAATACTACTGAGTAACACAATGTTTTCACTGTTGCGATAAGATAATAAGCATTTGTTGCAGTTCTATGACCAGGCCCATACAGAATCTGTTCCGGGGTCGTTGACTCAAAAATTTCCATGGACTTTTGTTTAATCAGCATCAACATTTTAGGTTACAATTGATGTGAAATGTATAAGAGTAATGCTGCCTTCACATGCTATCGGAATTATCGTAAATACGAGTTTCCCACTCGGAAGTTGCACATGAATGACCCCTCAAGTCGTAATTACGACTGGGAAACTCTGAGATAATTTTGATACCTGAGTTTCCGAAATGGGAGGAGTCCTAAACTTTCAACATGGCAGAGGAGAGTACAGTTTCTGTAGTGAATGGCAGGTTTTCTTCATTTTTCTAAATACAGCTAATTGTTTGTGCTTGCCGTTTTGGTCATATTAATTTATGTATATCTGCAACCATTCTATGCATGTCGTACATTTTTACACCATGAAAATAGCTTGTATTTGACCAAAATTCCATTATCGTCTGCAAGCTAACTGAGTGATATGTATTATGGTGTCAAAATAAAAGTTCCTCAAGAAATATGTATGAATGAACCTGGTGTCATCCATGTTTCCTGTTCTTTTTGACAACAAAGCTTGTGAATGCGACATACTCGTAATTACCACTTCAGAAGTGGGAAGTAGGATAATTTCGATAGCACATGAAGGCAGCATAAGTATATTTAAGGTCCTGTAACTGTCATCATTTTTTCACAAATTTAAATCACCTTTTTGCTTTCACTATTTTATTTTAAAAGAATATTCCAGGTTCAATGCAAGTAATTCTCAATCAACATCATTTTTGGATTAATATGAATCACCGCAGGTTTTTTTTTTTACTCGTCCCTTGTTTATAAAAAAAAAAAAAGAAGCAAAAATCGTGGCTACGGTAAGAAACTGACAATGGAAGTGAATGGGGCCAGTCTTTAAACGTTAAAATACAAACAGTTTAGCAACAAGTTTAGCCACAAGATGTAAACATTATACTTGTTAATATGTGTAAGTGTGATAAAATCAAGGATTTACTGACTTTTAGAGCATTTACTCTTAAAGGAACAGTACACTAAAAAATGAAAATTCCCTCATTATCTACTCACCCTCATGCCATCCCAGATGTGTATGACTTTCTTTCTTCTGCAGAACATAAAAGAAGATTTTTTAGAATATCTCAGCTCTGTAAGTCCATATAATGCAAGGGAATGGTAACCAGAACTCAGAAGGTCCAAAAAGGACATAAAGATAGCATAAAAGTAACAGTATAGCACCCTAGCAACAGTATAGCAACACTCATATCTCAGCAGCAGAATATCGTAGAGACGTGGAAGTGGGTTCTTTTGATTCGGGTCAGCAGCCTTTCCGTAACATGCTACCAAGTGCCTAGCCAAGCCCTAGCAATGAGATGGAAAACACTAGCAACCATATAGCTACACTTATATCTCAGCAGCAGAATATAGTAGAGACATGAAAGTGGGTTCTTTTGACTCGGGCCAGCAGCCTTTCTGTAACACCCTACCAGTTACCTAGCCACACCCTAGCAACCATTCAGTGCACCCTAGGAACCGTATAGCAATATGCCCCAGCCATTTATCAGCACTACAACATGGTAAAGACATGGGATGTGGCTCTTGTGACTTAGGCTAGCAAGAAGCCTTTAATTAATCTCCCTGCAAAATGCCTAGTAACCACCTGGAGCACCCTAGCAACCATATATTAACTCCCATATTTTGGCACCAGAACATCGTTTTGAAATGGGAGTTGCAGCCTTGCAGCTGCCTAGCAACCACCTAGCAACACCCTAGCAACCACCCAGAACACTCTAGCAATCCCCTAGCAACCACTTAACAGTGCTCTAGCGACCACCCAGCACACCCTTACAACCACCTAGCAACGCTCTAGCGAACACCCAGAACACCCTAGAAATTGCCTAGCAACCACCTCGCAACGCCCTAGCAACCACCCAGAACACCCTAACAACCGCTTAGCAACCATCTAGCAACGCCATAGCGACAACCCAGAACACCCTAGCAACCACCTCGCAATGCCCTAGCACCACCTAGAACACCCTAGCAACTGACTAGCAACAATTTAGTGACCACTCAGAACACCCTAGCAAAGGCCTAGCAAACTCCTAGCGACCAACCAGAACACCCTAGCAACTGACTAGCAACGACTTAGTGACCACTCAGAACACCCTAGCAAAGGCCTAGCAAACACCTAGCGACTAACCAAAACACCCTAGCAAAGGCCTAGCAAACACCTAGCGACTAACCAAAACACCCTAGCAACCACCTAGTAACTGCCTAGCAACCACCTAGCAATGCCCTAGCGACCACCCAGAGCACCATAGCAACTGCCTAGCATGTTGAAACTTGCTAAAACTTGATAGTAATACCTAACTACATGTTAGCAAGACCTATCTACATGCTAAAACATGCCAGAAACATGCTTGCAAGACCTAGCGACATGCTAAAACATGCTAGCAATGACTAGCTACATGCTAATTCATGCTAGCAACATCTAGTTACAAGCTAAATTATGCTAGCAAAATGCTTGCAACTCCTAACAACATACTTGCAAGGCCTATCTCCATGTCTACAAACTTTATCATCTAGTTACTCTTTCTGTATGACATGGGCCATGTCGTCAGGGTCTAATCATAGATCTATAATTGCATAAGAAAGCAGGGTGGTTAGAGGAACATAAAGTCAAAGTTACATACCCAGACCTTTAGATCATCACCCGTAGAAATAGAAAGAGCCCTTCTTGAGCCTGAATCACAAGCCTAATAGATTCCACAACATCGAACTCTGATCTCTTTGGAGACAATATTATGAGTGGGCCCACATAAGAAAACTGATTGGTCCGGGTACATTCCATATGCGGGAAGCTGAATGGCTGAAGTACCATTCCATTATCAGTCTGTCATCCATGGCATTTAGCAGCATCATGGCACTGAAGAATGGAACTCAGTGGTCATGGTGAGCAGCAAGGAGAGAGAGATTGAGAGAGAGACAGAGATCGGCACTTGTAAAATGGACACTAGAAATGGATGAGAGATTTGCCATTGTGATGAAACATTTCTACCGTTTATTGCCCTCTTCATAATTTGTCGCCCTGTCACTTTGCTCTGTTGCCACGTACATTATTACCCTATTGGATAGCGGAAACTACTCTATATGGACAAATGTATGTTGACACCTAAACACCACACTCATGTGCTTGTTGAACATTTATTTCAATAGTTTTGCAATAGGGTGTTGGTCCCTACAAGCCTCCACTCTCCTGAGAATGTATTCCACTAGATCCTGGAACATGACTGTGGGTATTTGTATGTATGTATACAGTATATATATATATATATATATATATATATATATATATATATATATATATATATATATAAATATATTGCTATGAATAAACTACTTTAAAACAGACCTGATACCAGCTGCTAAGACCAGGGCTGGTGAGGTACTAAAAGGACAAGAGAGTTTAAGTGTCAAAAGAGCTGCTAATGACTGGCAGCTCATTGATACATTGACCTTGGTGCCGTATGTCTGGGTTAGCCACCGACTTGCATGCACAACAAAGAGTGGATAGTTTACACCTTACCCTGTGGTCAGTGAAGGCTCCATGGTGATGAAGGAGCAGAGTGACACTTTATGGTCAGTTATAGGAATTCAAGCCTCTCTCCTTTTCCAAATGGTAGGCCTACCTCAGTCCAAGGTTTTTATAGTTGAATTGTTTTATTGAAATTTTTTTTTTCCTGATTATATTGTATATTTTTTCCCCTTTCAACTTAGTTTACTATTTGTTTGTTTTCACTTTATGACTCATAGTTTTAGTCAAAGTTCCTTTAAGGCAAGTCAGGTCACTTGGCGGCCATGCTCATATAACCATAATGCCTATTTTCTAATGCATACAAGTACAGCTCCTATCTACTTGAATGGGGAAAGATGGTGATCTCCACAACAGTTGGTCAAGATTACAAGCAAATAACATATTTCAAATCAGTAATAAAATCTGACAACAACCGTATTATAAATTGTGCTTCTTTAGCTCAGATCACTCTAAAAAATTCTATTTATCAGGCTGGTCCAGCTAATGCAAGTGCAAATTCTAAAAAAAAAAAAAAACTGACAGGCGATATCTCTTTAAAAAAAGTGACTGGCTGTTTTTACTGTAAGGTGGAACTTACAGTAATATTCAGTGTTACAAATTCTCCAATTTATACTGTAAGTATAGTAGTGACCCATCTCATCTTAAACAGTCAGAGTATTTTAGGACTGACAAAGTTAATGCGTTAAAGGGATATATTCTTTCATTTTTTATTCTTTCATCATTTACTCACCCTCATGCCATTCCAGATGTGTATGACTTTCTTTCTTCTGCTGAACACAAACGAAGATTTTTACAAGAATATTTAAGCACTGTAGGTCCACACAATGCAAGTGAATGTGTACCAAATTTAATTGTGAAGCTCCAAAAGCACATAAAGGCAGCATAAATGTAATCCATACCACTCCAGTGTTTAAATCCATATCTTCAGAAGCGATATGATAGGTGTGGGTGAGAAACAGATCAATATTTAAGTCCTTTTTTACTATCAATCTCCACTTTCACTTTTACTTTAACATTCTTATTTTGTTTTTGCCGATTCACATTCTTTGTATATATTGCCACCTACTGGGCAGGAAGGAGAATTTATTGTAAAAAAGGACTTAAATATTGATCTGTTTCTCACCCAGACTTATCATATCGCGTCTGAAGACTTGAATTTAACGACTGGAGTCATATGGATTACCTTTATGCTGCATTTACTGTATGTGCTTTTTGGAGCTTCAACATTTTGGTACACATTCACTTGCATTGTGAGGACCTACAGAGATGAGATATTCTTCTAAAAATCTTTGTTTGTGTTCAGCAGAAGAAAGTCATACACATCTGTGATGGCATGAGGGTGAGTAAACGATGAGAGAATATTCATTTTTGGGTAAACCTTTTAACTGATATCATTTCAATGTTTAACAATGTTACATTTCACATGGCAATTTAGTTTTATAGCTATCTAGTGGCTTTTCCATGTTTAATGAAGGTGGTAGAGAAGGTTTCAAATTTTATAATATACTATGTATATTTTTTAAATACAAGTAAATTTAATTTGTGGTTATTTTTATTGTATTTTAGTTAGTTTTGTAGTCATGAAAATATATTTTAGTTTAGAAGTTTTTTTCCTAAATTTGTCAACTTTTTTTTCAGTTAACAAAATGGTTTTCATTTAGTTTTCACTTTAGCGTAGTATTAAAACTGGTATGGACTTAAACTTTACAACCCCTAATGTTCTCTCCCAGGGTGTAAGACACTAAATAATCACTGAGATTCCATTAAAGTCTCTCCGGGTAACACGGAGTAGGCTATCACTGGCACACGATATATTAGTGACATAATGTGAGCAGGTCTTTACGCCTCTGTGTCCCGGAGGCGAACCTGAAGTGAACTTCTCTCCTCTGCTTTGTGTTCAGGTTTATGAGGAGCCAGTAACAGTGATGAACTCCGAGCAGGAAAGGCCGTTCGTGTGCAGTGCCCCGGGCTGCTCTCAGGTGAGTCTGATAGAACAATGGCAAAGATGAACACACCAGTAACTCGAGAATGCACCTTCTTAACGTGAAACTGTGACACAGACAACAACAGCGAAATGGTATCTTGTTGAGGCAAATGTCAGCCAGCGGCTTGACTTGGATGTTTCTGGCTCAGATATCTTTGCATGTTTTGCATGAGGAGGAATCCTCGTAAATATGGTAAATAATCTCTCTCAATGCATATTTGATTTGTGGATCCATTATTAGACTAAGCCTGGTCATTGTCTGTCTAAACATGTTTGTGCATGTGGACAATTTGGAGATGCAATATGTACACTTAAACATCAATTAAAATCATGTAATTAGTGTAAAGAGGAGGTATTTGCAATCATAAGGGTGTTATTGTAATCTGTTCAGACAGACAGTTTATGCCTAAGGCTCTGTTTGTTGTACAAGGTGGTATGTGTAAGATCTGTAAAATAATATTGCTCATTGCTAGAGAGACTCACTAATTGTCATATTCTGCTCTTTACCTAAAGCTGAAAACATGAAACATGTTCAAAAACAATCCTTATGTTTGCAGTTTTGTTTGGTGATGCTAGTGTTGCACAATTTCACACTTCAGCTTTAAACAAATGAGTTTTTTGTTGAATGCAAATTAACCAAGTTGTTTCTCTTTTGTGATTGAATAGCAACCAGTTGTTTTCATATTCTCCAGAGATTCCCTACGGAGGATCATCTAATGATTCATCGGCACAAGCACGAGATGACCCTCAAATTCCCATCCATCAAAAACGACAACATGCTGTCCGGTGAGACACACACACACACACACACACACACACACACACACACACACACACACACACACACACACACACACAACACACATTTACTTACCTCTTTTATGAGTGTCCTCTTAGTGTCTGTCTTTGATTAGATGCATTAGGCAGGACGCATGACTTAGCAAATGTGTAGGTGTATTTTTAAATGCCAAGCCATGTGGCTAAAATAATATTTGTGCAGTGCTCTGCCTCACTCCCCTAATCCCAGTCATCAACCCTGTACCCTGAGCTTCATATCAATTAGAGCGCTGGCTCTCTCAGGGGACGAGTGGAGGGGGGAAACCGTGCAGGGAAGAAAATATAATAAGTCTCTACTACTATGATGAAAAAGTGGAGGATTCCAGGGTGCATATTCGAGATTTTCTCACCCACACCTATCATATCGCTTCTGAAGATATGGATTTAAACACTGGAGTGGTATGGATTACATTTATGCTGCCTTTATGTGCTTTTGGAGCTTCACAATTAAATTTGGTACACATTCACTTGCATTGTGTGGACCTACAGTGCTTAAATATTCTTGTAAATATTTCTATGTAATGTCATAAAAAGTGTACAGTACTGTCGGAAAATTTTGCTCACTCTTTCCCATATAGTTAGCCATGATCATATTTGTGTCATTCGCTTACAGTGAATTATGAATAAGTGAATTAGTAAGTGATTCTGGCACAACATATGAATGAATGTATAAAATACAAGATAATTTATAGTCAGCTGGTTGTAATCGCACAATAAACCCTGACTGGATGATCAGTATCATAATTTTGCGATAACAGCTGGCTAGCTGTATAATATCCCGCTTATTACATGGCTACTAAGCAAATAAATATATAAATGGACATTTTATATTGATTTCCATCGAAATTATGTAATTATGTGAGAAGAAATAAATCGCTGAACAGCTGAAATCCATCTCCGGATTGCAAGTTCTGTTGGTGTTTATTTTGTAAATAATAACTGTCTGACTCTTCATTATCCAGCCTATTACAAGACTACTTGCCAAATAAATAAATAAATGGACATGAAACATTGATTTGAGTTAAAATTATTTTATTAGCTTACTTGTAGAGATAGCACAGTGATCCGAGAAACAGGAAAGATGACTTGCACTACCCGGATGATCAGTCTAATTTGTGGATGTGCGGTTGTTACTCAAAAATAATACACCACTAGATGGTGCCATTTACTAATCAGAACAGAGTATTCGAGAGCACTGTGTAATAAATGTTTATAACATTTATGTTGTCTCTTGCGCCTCATTAAGGGTGCCTCACCATGCCGAATTGCCATAAACATTTTTCTGTCATGAACAGTTTTCATGACAGTACTCTCTTTCCGCAGTTTCCCTCAGACGTTCATCACATGAAAAGATTGTCTGAATTAACCTGACTACATTAGGTTACACCAACAAAACTAATTTTAAAGGTTTGTCAAGTTGAAATAGCTCCTTAAGGTAACAATTATGCAGTGTGAACAAAGCCTATGAGATGTTTAAGATGGATGGATTCTTTTTTTCTTTTCATTTGAAAATACTTAATGTTGGTCTTTACTCAGGGTTATAAATGTAAGGAGGTGGATCTCTTATTTCATGTGATCACAAGCAAAACAAATATGAATTCTAACATTCAGTCATGCTTTGTCACCAAATGAAAAATTACTTTTGTTATTTTTTGCATTATTTTATTTTTACATCATTTTCAAAGGAATCTTAAGGCAAAGAAATGAAACTGAGCGGAATCAGAAGTGATTCCGCTCAGTTAGTGATGTCATCTCTGTACACTCAATACAAGTTTGCTGTAAATCCCCTATGCAAATTTAACCCAACCCAAACAGCTAAATACAAACTGCCTGGTGAGGCCATGTGGTCTTTGGAACTAGGATGCATTTCTAGCCAATTGCTGTGTCTCTCTCCACTCAGCCTGTGATTGTGTCCTTTTCATTATTTACCCTTGTCAGAGTGGCGGATCAGATTTCTGGGATCAGCTTTAGGTTTCTCACTTGCTCTGCATTCTTTTACATGCAGTTCCCTCTTTCAGTAACTCACTTGCTAACCAATGTGCACTTGCATTCCTTCACTCACTACCTCTAATTTACTCAACCTCTCTCCCTCAAACACAATCCACTGAGAAATCACACATACTTCTTATTGAGTTTGCAGTGGGACGATAATTTCTAGCCACTGAAGCCACATAATAACTCATTATCTTGTGCTTTATCAAACCCACAATGAATATTAGAGTCTAGACTGAACCACAATCCCAGAACTCATAGAAAATGATCTGTGTTAACTCTCAGCAACTTGACATCTCCAGTATCATGATAGAATAGAACGAATGATAATGATATATTTAGACCCCATGAAATAGCTTGACGAGCACGGCTTTCTTTCCCATGTTCCTATTGAAACAGGAGGTTTGGGCAGAACATATTGATGGGATTGTCCTTTTTTTTAAATAGCCACAACAGGCTAAAGATATGTTACAGCCATAAACCATGATTTGCTACTTGCGAGGCAGTTGCAGGTGGTATGGAAGTGATTCTTATTCTAGAACAGTGGTTTCCAAACTTTTTTAATCTGCAGCACCCCTTTATAGTGTTTTTTCCCCCACAGCACCCCAACCACTGAAACAAATAAAATAAATACATTTGCTATTAAACACACTCCTTCATTTAAAAAGTTTAAGATTGAAAATAGTAACAAATTAAATTAAAATAATGTAGCCATCAAGTGTTTCTCTTTAACATTGCTTCAAGTTTTTAAAGTAATTATTCAAGAGCTAGTAATACAATTTAGTAATAAAATAGAGAACGGAGTCAACGGTGCTTTATGTTTTTTTTTAAGGAACAGCAGCAATTAATCATTGAAAAAATAGTGATATAGAAACTTTAAAAGGTAATTAAATGAAAAATAGAACAACTTAAATTTACTGTGTGATTATTAGATATACATTAATAAAGATTAAATTCAGTCAGTGTTTGAATGAATAGCAGACCTGTTATTAAAATGTATTGGCTTAAAGCTTCTGAAGTTATCCAGCCAAGAACGGTGAGTGCTTTTGTCCTTTTCTTGTCAATATTGTTGTATGATTAATATTAACGATAGGCTTATAACAGCTGCGGCATATTAGGCTGCATTTACACATTGCACAGATCAGATATTTTGATATAAGTTTTTTGCCCTGTCTACATCACGTAATACATTAATGGCTTCCATTAATATTGCGTCAAGATGGCACAGACTTTTGACCTGTCTGTTAACACTCCAGTAATACATTAATGTCTGTGTTTACATTCATATCGTGCCAAGAAGCGCATTTAAATGTTCACGCGCACAGCTGCATTCACCACGAGAAACGAGCGCTTTATAGAGAGCACTCGCACATATGCATGTGAGCGTTTAAAAAGCTTCCGACTGTAGACTTTTAACTGGTGGCTATTAAAATATTAAACTGAGCAGAAATGTCGCGGCACCCCTAGCCAGTCCTGATGGCACCCTAGGGAACCACTGTTCTAGAGAGCTTTTGATAGAGAGCATATGTAAATCTGTGTGTTGCAAGATGAGTCATTAGTACTTTATTTTTTATCAGTTTTTCTGGAAGAGAAAGACTGTACATTTTAAATGTGTATATCTGCTAAAGGTTAATTTTGTTAATATTTTAGGAGTATACTAGCGTATTGCTAATAGACATGGACTAAAATCAACTTACAGTGCATTTTACTTTTTCTTAAATCGAATCCAATCGAGTCCTTGATGTTGTTAAAAATACTTTAAAAGCTGAGCTACAGTTAGGCAAATGTACTCCATTAAATTAAAATAAATTTTACTCTTGTCTTTTTTCAGACCAGACACCGACCCCGACACGCTTCTTGAAGAACTGTGAGGAGGTAGGCCTCTTCAGCGAGCTGGACTGCTCCATCGAGCAAGAGTTTTGTAAGGCTCAGGAGGAGGAGGACAGCAAACAGGTGAGGTTATAGGATTGGTCACTGTATACCCAAAGATCAGATTTGGCACTTGAGCTTCAAACAGATTGACAGTTGTGCTCATAAAGTTGTGCTCATATCACCAAGACACACTCACTCACTCACTCACTCTGTCTGTCTTTAAGGTGAAATGTGACATTTTTGCACCACTGGTAGCACCAAATAGAATTGCATAAAGCAATGAAAAAGATGTTTCTCAAAAAGTTTCGAACTCCTTTGCTTTAACCAATGTTGTTATGTCTGGCCCAATCGGGCCATTAAAACAAACACAGGGTAGTCCTATTCAGTGCCTCTAGTGGAGCAAAGAATTACACACTTAACCTTTAACTCCTTGCCTCCATATATCACACACACAACATAAACATTCAAGCACACACATACAAACCTACAGCATAGGATAGGATTTTGTCAATTTATTTACATGGGAAGAGGAGAGAATATAATCAGTATGTGTACAACAATCCAAGCAAGTCAAATGTGTGTATAACAGATTACTACATTGGCCCGTGGGTGCACAGCACAACAAAATTAGCAATGCAAACAAAAGTTGAAAACACAACAGATTTTAGCCATAGCGACACAAAAAAATAAAGCACAATGAAAAGATTAGCCAGGTCACAACAAAATTAAGACACAACAAGGCACAATTAAGCCACAACACATGGAAAAAAACAACAACAAAAAATTAAGTCACAACACAACAAAACGAAGCCCCAACAAAACAGGATTAAGCCACAACACAATGGAAGTAAGCTACTACACAATAAAATTAAATCACAACAATCCTAAAATAATCTACAACACAACAAAATTAAGCCACAACACAATAAAATGTAGTCACAATGCAACAAAATTAAGCCACAGCACAATAAAAGTATGCCACAGCACAACAGAAATAAGGCACAACACAACAAAATAAAAAAAAATATAATAAATAAATAAGCCACAACTAGGGCTGGGAAATTTAACACTTTCATTTCTGCAATTAATTGTTTTTGTTTAACATGTAAAAAAAAAAAAAAAGCAATTAATGCAGTAACCATTTGTTTATTTTTACTTCTTGAAACTTCACACAATGGAAGAAAGTTGTCTCCAGTTGTTCCTGGCAGGCTACTCAGCCACAGGCTCCATATGGATAGGATTAGGGTGGGGGCGGGGTTACATGAGATGAATGTCCCGGGCATAAAACACTGGAGCGGATTTACTGTACGGAGAATGGAAACTTTACCTGCAAGCAGTGACCCAGGCGGTTTGTGCGAGATATATGGGCAAGCTAATGTATCTCTTTGAATCGCCTGGAAATGCACAACTACTATCGTCTGAACCACTGTCAAAAGCGAAACCGAGTGAGACCCAGCATATGCGCGATAGACACTAAAAGAAGGACCTGGCCTTCAGCAAGTTTCAGCCAAGTATACTTGCAGAGACTGAACGGCAGCCAGAGAAAATAATAGTTTTTAGATTTTAAACTTCAGCAAATTAAACTTCAGCATTCAATATGTTTTGTATCTGTATGTGTAGTGTCTCATAATGCATTGGCAATGTACAATAAGTTTCTCTTGCCAATAAAGATTGAAATGAATTTAATCTGCCCATTTGATCCTATTATTAAATAAAGTCCACTGGAAAATGCCAGAAGATTTTGGCTAACTTTTAAACACATATCTACTGATTTTATTGTATCAAATACTTTGTATCATATAAACATTGTATCAAAGATTTACACCTGGAAAAAACTGTTCCTGTGACTGACGGTTCTGGTGCTCAGAGCTCTGAAGTGTCGGCCAGAAGGCAACAGTTCAAAAAGGTAGTGGGCAGGGTGAGTGGGGTCCAGAGTGATTTTTCCAGCCTTTTTCCTCACTCTGGAAGTGTATAGTTCTTGAAGTGGGGGCAACCAATAATCCTCTCAGCAGTCCGAACTGTCCTTTGTAGTCTTCTGATGTCTGATTCCGTAGCTGAACCAAACCAGACAGTTATTGAAGTGCAGAGAACAGACTCAATGACCGCTGAGTAAAACTGTATCAGCAGCGCCTGTGGCAGGTTGAATTTCCTCAGCTGGTGAAGGAAGTACAACCTCTGCTGGGCCTTTTTCACAATGGAGTCAATGTGGGTCTCCCACTTCAGGTCCTGTGAGATGGTCAGTGTTGAGGTGTTTCTCCTAAAGTCCACAATGATCTCCACTGTTTTAAATGTGTTCAGCTCAAGGTTGTTTTGACTGCACCAGACAGCCAGCTGTTCAACCTCCATTCTGTATGCAGACTCATTGTCATCTCGGATGAGGCCGATGACAGTGGTGTCGTCTGCAAACTTCAGGAGCTTGACAGAGGGGTCCTTGGCGATGCAGTCATTGGTGTAGAGGGAGAAGAGTAGTGGGGAGAGCACACATCCCTGAGGGGCACCAGTGCTGATTGTACAGGTGCTAGAAGTGAGTTTCCCCTGTCTCACAAGCTGCTGCCTGTCCGTCAGAAAGCTGGTAATCCACTGACAGATAGACATGGGAACAGAGAGTTGGTGTAATTTATTCTGGAGTATGGCTGGGATAATGGTGTTGAAAGCTGAACTGAAGTCCACAAAAAGGATCCTTGCATATGTCCCTGGTCTTTCCAGATGATGCAGGATATGATGCAATCCTATGTTGACTGCATCATCCACAGACCTGTTTGCTCATTAAGCAAATTGAAGGGTATCTAGAAAGGGTCCAGTGATGTTCTTCAGGTGGGCCAACACCAGTCTCTCAAATGATTTCATGACCACAGACGTCAGGGCGACAGGTCTGTAGTCATTAAGTCCTGTGATGTTTGGTTTCTTTGGGACAGGAATAATGATTGAGCGTTTGAAGCAGCATGGGACTTCACACTGCTCCAGTGATCTATTGAAGATCTGTATGAAGATGGGGGCCAGCTGGTTAGCACAGGATCGAAGACACACTGGTGAGACGCCATCTGGTCCTGAAGCCTTCCTTGTCTTTTGTTTCCGAAAGACGCGGCTCACATCATCTTAACAGATCTTAAGTGCAGGTTGAGTATCAGGAGGGGGGAGGAGGGGGGTTGCAGGAGGTGTTTGTGTTTGTGTGAAGTGAAGGTCAGAGTGGGTGTGGGGTATGAGATTGGGCCTTTCAAATCTGCAGTAGAACATATTCAGGTCGTCAGCCAGTTGTTGGTTCCCTACAGGGTTGGGGGTAGGAGTCCTGTAATTTGTGAGTTGTTTCTTGCCACTCCACACTGATGCAGGGTCGTTAGCTGAAAATGTGTATTTCAGCTTCTCAGAGTATCTCCTTTTAGCCACTCTGATTTCCCTGTTCAGTGTGTTTCTGGCCTGATTGTACAAGACTTTATCCCCACCCCTGTAAGCATCCTCTTTGGCCTGACAAAGCTGCCTGAGCTCTACTGTAAACCACGGTTTGTCATTGTTGAACTTTAAATAAGTCCTAGTAGGAATGCACATATCCTCACAGAAACTGATATATGATGTAACAGTATCTGTGAGCTCGTCCAGGTCTGTGGCTGCAGCCTCAAAACACTCCAATCCGTGCAATCGAAGCAGGCTTGTAGTTCCAGCTCTGCTTCATTGGTCCATCTCTTTACAGTCCTTACTACTGGCTAGGTTGATTTTAATTTCTGCCTGTAGGTTGGAAGAAGATGAACCAGACAGTGATCAAAGAATCCCAAAGCTGCTCTAGGGACAGAGCGATATGCATCCTTTATTGTTGTGTAGCAATGATCCAGTATGTTCCTGTCTCTGGTGGGGCATGTGATGTGCTGTTTGTATTTGGGCAGTTCACGTGTGAGGTTTGCTTTGTTAAAATGCCCAAGAATAATAACTGAGTCCGGGTATTGTTGTTCTGTGTCTGTGATTTGATCAGCCAGCTGTTGCAGCGCTGTGTTCAAACACGCGTTTGGTACGATATACACACTCACCAGGAGAAACGAGGAAAACTCCCGCGGCGAGTAGAAAGGCTTACAGTTAATAAAGAGCGCTTCCAAATTAGGACAGCACATCCTCTTTAATGTTGTTACATCTGTACACCAACTTTCATTGATATAAAATCATGTTCCACCGCCTCTCGTTTTCCCCGTTAACTCCGTGATGCGATCCACTCTGAACAGCTGGAAGCCCGGCAGATGTAACGCGCTGTCCGAAAAACCGGGAAAAGATTGTCTGGTACATGCTGTCGAATGATCAGCAGTTCGTCTCTGTTAAAACTGACTGGAAAAAGATTACTAAACACAGGACAAACAAACAAAAACAACAAAAGAACTGAGGAGCTCCACACTAAGGCAGCCATCCGTGGCACCATCATGATGATATATTCTTTAATTATGAATTAAAGTAGGATTATGCCACAACACAACAAATTATGCCATAACACAATAAAAGTAGGCTTATGCCACAACACAACAAAATTATGCCATAACACAATTAAAGTAGGCTTATGCCACAACACAACAAAATTAAGCCACAAATAAACAGAAATAAGTTACAACACAACAAAATTAACGGAATTAAGCTACAACACAACATTTATTCACAATACAACAAAATTAAGCCACAACAAGACTGAAATAAGCCATAACAAAATAAAAAAAAATTAGCCGCAACTGTTTGGTTACCACAGAATTAAGCTACAACAGAAATAAGCCACAACACAACAAAAAATGGTAACATTTTACAAAAAGGTTTTATTTGTTAATATAAGTTAATGAACTAACAATGAACAATATATTTGTACACCAGTTAATAATCTTGGTTAATGTTAATTTATAAAGATCCAATTGTTCATTGATGTTTCAGTTTAGTTCATATAATATGTTAATATTATACATTAACATATGTTAACATAGGCAACTTTTAATGTTAAAGATGCATTAGTAGTATATGTTGAAATTAATATTAACCAAGTGCTGAAAAAGTTTTGTTCATTGTTTGTTCATGTTTACTCATTTTAACCATTAAATCCTTATTGTAATGTGTTACCCAAAACACAACAAAATGAAAAGAAAACAAATATTTGTAAAACAATACATTTTAAGTCGCCATTTGTGGATCTGTCTCAAATGGACCTTTAGGAAGTGCAAAGAAAATCTCCTAAAAGATTTAGTGTGCCATTTGCTGGAAACTGTTGCTTGCAGCTATCACCATCAGTCATGCAGGTATTTCATTTTAATAACTAGGATGATAACTGTGAAACCTCTGCGATAACCAAACTATTGCGGTTGTCTGAATCATGCATCCCCAAGGACTGACAATGACGCATACATACGCCTTTGACCTAAATGACGGTTTTAACACTTGTTCCCTGACTGGTCACAAGATGGCTGGTCTCAGTGACCACCACCCTTGTGTCTGCAGGACAGACATGCTGTAGATAAACTGGTGGTGTCTGCTAATCTGGGGAGTTTACACCTGAGGTTTAGGGTTAGTACACCATGCCAAGTCAGCAGCAGACAGCAGGTTGCTGCAGGACTTTGCTGAGTTCAGGAGAAGACTGTTCAAAAGTGAGGGGGAGATATTGCCCAGGGCCTTTTAAGGAAATTTGCTGCACTGTCTTTAAAAAGGTGTACTAAAATGTAGGGCTGGGCAATGTGAAGATATGTATCGTGGCGAAGATATAAAATGCCAACCGATAGAGATGTTGCTATATCGCGATATGTAAATATCCATGTGCGCATCGTGGGCTTATCTATCGGTGAGCAGGGCTTAACGTGAGACTGAGAAATTGAAAATTTTTCTGCACCTGCCCAAGCAAATTTAATGACCTTCATCGCACGTTTGGTGCTTTAAAAGTGTTAAATACAGTATTCTTCTCATCTGACACGGGAATGTTTCATGTGAGTGTGGTGCGTGCTGTCTCTGGAGCTCTGAAGTGCACGCGAATCAAGCAGGCTTTTCGATATATGTGCTCCAGAGACAGGCGAGCTTAGAGCGAGATCGCTACTCAATCATTTTTGACCCAGGAAAACCCCAAATGGTGATAGAAATCTCCACAAAACGGGACGACTCCCAAACAGGTCAAGAAAATGAAGAGGATCTTGTTATGAAAACAGGTGCGACATCTGTTTTACCACCTCAAAATGAAGCACGCAAAAGAATATTATGAAAGCCAAAAGATGAACTCTGCATTGATTCGTTCATTTAATTATTTATTAAGCAAGAAGTGATGTTTATTTGATATTTATTTTCTTCAAGAGTGTTTATTTTCATTGTATATTTTTTTTTAACTTATGTTTTATTTTCTTTGTCGCATTGCTTTGAGAAAGTTTCTTGAGCAAAGTTTATAATAATAATAATAACAACAGTATTGGTTAACAACATTTTAAACTGAAATGTGGCATACTGTTATATTTTGCATTTTGGTAAGGTTGATTTTCATTTATTTATTTATTTACTTTGACATTGTTTGTCTTGTTCCAAATAAAGAGAAAGTAGTTTACATTTTTTAAAGTATTTAATTCACTGATTGGAGTTCCAGAAATAGTCATAACAATATGCCTATTTATAAAAAATAAAAATAAAAACATTTTTATTGATTTTCCAGAAAACTTTTACTATATCGTGATATAAAATTACCCATATTGTGATATAAGGTTTTGGTCATATCGCCCATCCCTACTAAAATGTAGAAGCATGTTTATCTGACTAGAATCTCATATGCTTAAAGGAATAATTCACACAAAAATGAAAATTCTGTTACTATTTACTCACAAAATGAGTAAACTTTGGCAGAATGATCATCTCAGTCACCATTCACTTTCACTATATGAAAAAAAAGATGCAAAGAAAGCGAACGATAATGGAGGTTGTTATTCAGCCTAATGTATAAAACCTGTCCTACAGGTTTGTTACAGTAAAATACTTTTAATAATTAAAAATAAAATTAAAATAATCAAAATCCTCCCATTGCACCTGAACTTCAAAATCTTAAGATGTCTCTACAAGGAGTGGTCCTAAGCAGACATTTTCCTTCATGTCACACACAGACTTATTTCATCTGCTACATGACATGCAAGCATAAGATTGGATGTTGTCACACTTTAAAGAGGAACAGAGTGCATGTGTGACCACCAAACCTCCTCTTTCACACATCACATCAAGTGTGGTGTGTGGCGATCTTAACTGAAGGGGCTTCTGTATTTGGCATTCAATGATTGCTTCACAACTTTCTAGTAATTAGGTGTAGATTAATTCTTTGTAATTATGTAATTGGGGTTTAATTTATACTTAGGTATTTTAAATGAGTTTATTTGAGCTTAGTTATGTTACAGCACACACTGACAGTGTTTTATTCATGATCCCTCTTTTCTCTGTACAGAATATCACTCTTCATGGGCAAGGAGGCCCTAACCAGCACCAGCAGCAGACCCACTCAAGAATGGGCAATCATGACAGCAGCATAGTGATTCAGCAGGCGCTGCCCTCACCCCAGTCCAGTTCCGTCATTACTCAGGCCCCTTCCACCAACAGACAGATCGGGTAAGATGTGTTCTCATCACGGCAAAGCTGTTGCATTGTGCCATACATCACTGATCCCATTATAGTCACTAACTCTGTGCTAGTCAGTGTCCCAGAGCTAGTTTGAGGTACAGTGTAGAAGGCAGAGGCTTGTCATAGTTTGATATTAGTCCAAGGTCCATGCGGTTGTTTGCATTGCTCCTATCAGAATACAGCAGTCGGCTTGCCCAAGGTGGAGAAATAGTGATTACGTTCTTCAAAAGATGTAGAGAGACTTTGTTTGAGTGCAAGTTAGAGTTTTGTTCTGAGGGTCCCTTGTCATGTGGACAGCTGTGGACAAAACTGAATTTTCTGGAAAGTGTTTTGATTTCTGTATTTGTTACCTCATTCTGCATCTCTCTGCTTGCTATAAAAGGCTTGGAATGTTTCATTCTTGTTAGTTGTGTGTATGTGATGGGGTATAAAATAATTCAAGCCACAACCAAAAATATGTTATCTGAACACCTTAACAAACAAAAATATTAACTCCTTGTCTTATACTCCTTTGTCCTTTCTCAGCGAGTGAAGTTTAGCAAGCAGTGTAGACTGATTCAATACACCTCAATACACCATCACATTTTGTGTTTTTTTTTTTTTTTTCATTTTGCATGTGTTTTAAGTGGGCAGGTAATTATGCCTTATTTTGTAAAGCATTATATGTCAAAGGTTTTCCCAGAGAGAAGATTAGGTCGAAGTGAAGCTGCACCCTATTTGAGGTTTTGCTTTCACACATTCAGAGATTCACATTCAAAGTTTCACATGCACACATGGACACACACATGCTATAGTTTTTATATACAGCTGATTATAATCACGTGACCTAGATTTTTGCTTTTTTTAAGAAAAGGAGTCAAAATGAATTTTTGTGGTAATCAATATTGTGCCAGAAATGCTGTCGATTGAGCTTAATCCACACCCTAACCCTAATAGAAAACATTTAGCTTTTCTAGAATTTTCAAAAAACATTATTTACATAATTTATGTATCGCTTTAACAAATGAGGACATCCCAACATTTTTTGTCAAATTTAGCTAACTTATGTGGACATACTTGTCTCCAAAGTATAGTTAAGTATTTACACACAAACTTTTACATACAAACAAACAAACAAGCAAACAAACAAAACACTTAGCACATTACTTACTACATGATGGAAATGCTTATCAGAGGCATTCATTGAAGTTAGAAGAACAGTTCACCCAAAAATGAAAATTCTGTCATTAATTACTCACCCTTTACTCACCTGCTATTTTTTAATCTTCCTTACACAAAGCTATTGGACAGCTTCAGAAGACTTGGAATATAGCGCATGAGTCTTATGGGCTTTTTTTTACGTTGCTTAAGTGATGCTTTTATGTTCTTTTTGGAGCTTGACAGACATGCTCATTGCTCACCATAAATTATCATTTTGATTCTTACAAAATTTCTACTTATGTGTTCAACAGGAGGAAAAATGACAGCATACTGGTTTGGAACAACACGGAATAAATAATGATGGAGCTTTCAGTTTTGCCTGTACAGTGAAAAATTCGTTTCTGAAAATGTTTGTTGACAATTTTTCGCCTTAAAGTAATATCCAGGTTCAATACAAGTTAAGCTCAATCGACAGCATTTGTGGCACAATATTGATTACCACAAAAAGTAATTTGGACTTGTCTCTCCTTTCCTTAAAAAAAGCAAAAATCTGGGTTACAGTGTTGCACTTACAATGGCAGTGAATGGGGCCAATGTTTTAACTTTAAAATATTCGCTTTTTCAAAAGGATCACCACTAGACAGAGCTGGGTAGAGTAGCCAAAAACTGTACTCAAGTAAATTAATCAATCAAGTAGAAGTAAAAGTACTAATGTTAATAATTACTTGAGTAAGAGTAAAAAAGTATCGAATTAAAAGAATACTCAAGTAGCGAGTAACTAGTTACTTCCAATCGGATTATCATTATTAACACCTTGCATGCATGAATTATGTGCCTATGTGATCCTTTATACCCTCTGTTACAGTGATAGTTTAAAAATGAAAATTATGATATCATCATTTATTCACCCTCATGTTCTAAACCAGTATGACTTGGACATAGTATGTCTCTCTCTCTCTCGAACTGGCATCTCCGGCTGCCCCTTATCTTGCTGATCAGCTGATTCAGTGCCGGCCACCACAGCCCGGCCTCGCCCTCCTCCTCGTCACACAGATTTTAGACAGAATTTTAGCCACAGTCACCTTTCACTTCCATTTGTTTGTCATTTTTGAAAGTGAATGGTGACTGAGGATGTCGGTCCCTAACATTCTGCTTAAAACCTTGTTTTTGGTTCCAGAGAAGATGAAAACACAAAGGTTTCGAACAACGAGAGTGAGTCTTAATGATGACAGAATATTATCATTTATCATACCTAAAATAATTTCTGCAGAGCTACGTTCTCACCAGAAGCCTGCGGTCGG
Organism: Myxocyprinus asiaticus; assembly: GCF_019703515.2. Classification (NCBI taxonomy): domain Eukaryota; kingdom Metazoa; phylum Chordata; class Actinopteri; order Cypriniformes; family Catostomidae; genus Myxocyprinus; species Myxocyprinus asiaticus. Next base: position 32,056,163 of record NC_059358.1, on the reverse strand, counting down.
CTAATGAGCGGCACCTTGTTGTACCAACACAAAGAGGTACCAAAACACTTTCCCGAACTTTCGGTTTCAATGTACAACTTTGGTGGAATGACCTTCCCAACTCCATCTGTGAAGCAGACTCACTCTCTCTTGAGTGTGTCTTAAAAAACACATTAAATGACACATTTATTAGCATTTATTAAATTAAAACTAATAATGTAACGTCAGTAACGTCCCCCATTGTAACAAAGTAAGAGTACATTTTTTTTTATTAAAATTTTACTTAAGAGTAAAAAGTACCCACCATTAAACTTACTCTTAAAAGTACATTTTCTCCAAAAAGTTACTCAAGTAAATGTAACAGAGTAAATGTAGCACGTTACTACCAACCTCTGCCACTAGACATATACAATATGCATGTAAAAATGATTTCATGAAGTGTGAGAAAATCACTTACTAACCTTTTCTGTGTAAAGTTATAGCCAATTTTACACCTTCATTGCCATGATGATGTAATGCCAACAAACCCTAAAACCCCAAATGACTAAAAATTATGATTAAAACAACTTTACAGCTCAAATAATACATGAGTTTTAACAGAAAATGTATGTAAGTGTTTTTATAAAATTACAAGCTTCACATTTCTGTCTTTTAAACACTCCAAAAGTTGGCCCCATTCACTTCCATTATAAGTGCCACTGTAACCTCGATTTTTGCTTTTGTAATAGAAAATGAGGGATGAGTCAAAAATTAATTTTTGTGGTAATCAACATTATGCCACAAATGCTGTTGATTGAACTTAACTTGTATTGAACCCGGAATATTCCATTAATGTTACATCAGATCTTTTAGTCATGTCTAAAAAAACTTGCAGTTAATAGTCTCTTTGTAGGTAGGGCTTCTGGCATTCCTTGGAAGACTGTAACAAGCTTGGGAAGTTCTCTGCACTGTTCTGTGTGTGTGTGTGTGTGTGTGTGTGTGTGTATGTGTGTGTGTTCACGAAGCTTTCCAGTTGTCCCTGCAGTGACTCTTTAAAGTTCCTTTGTCGTGGAGCCAGCTTGGGTGTGTCTCACAGTGATCACATCAGTGGTGCAGCTCTGGTGGGGATATCAGCTTTTTGGGATGACGCCCCTCTTGCGCAAACACATCTCACTGCTGATCCGTCTCTCTCTAACTTTCTCTTTTTCTCCCTTTCCCCATCAGTCTTATTAAGCTGTCTGTCCCTCTCTCTTTCTGTCTTTCTCACCATCTCTTGTTTTGCATCAGAAAACACCCTGTCTGTACGATAATCACCACCTAAACACATACACTATCAAACACATGACCGGCTGCAGAGAGAGGACAATATAATTTTCAGCAGTGTGCTGGTGGTGCTTTAGGGTGAAGATTAAAGGGTCAGTTCTGCTGATACTGCCACATAATTTACTGGCTCCATAATCACAGATTTATTGTGTTTTGAGGTGGGTGGCATAACCAAAAGCTTACAGTATATCACAGTATGAACACTGAGTAAGAGTGTGACTTTTTACAGTGGACTGCGATATAAACGGTATTGGAAAATACCGCCCAACCTTAATTGTGGATATTGCCAGATTGTCTAAGACAACATGTTTCATAATGAAAATGTCATGTCACCACCATGTGTACTTTTGCCACTAAATTTTATCTTTGAGGCAGTAAGTCTGCACATATCTAAAAGACCCTACGCTCATTACGTATCTTCACCGAATAGTCAATAACACACTCTCTTTACTAAGGGACTGTGTTATAGCTTATGTCTTTGAGGAACTCAACTCTGTGAGGTTGGTGAGGATATACAGCAAATGTCTATGCCAGGGGTGAAACAGGACAGGAGGTTGGTAACCAGATTGGACAACTTGTGAATATTGGATGGAAAGCCTGTCAATCAAAATGATTGACAGTCTGACAGTGCATTTGTTCTGGGAAAGGGATGGAATTTCTATTAAAGCAAGAGAGAGAGGTTTAGATGGCGAGAGAGAGAGAGAGAGAGAGAGAGAGAGAGAGAGTTAGTTTTAATTTCCTCACACACTGGTCTGAATCCCTAGGTTTTCTCTTCTTCAGTAGATGCTCAAAGATCGTTAATATTATTAAAAGAATAGTCCAAAAATCCATTATGAAAATATGCTAGTATGTAAAATATTTCACAACCAAGCTAGCTGAACATTTCGCCTAATTTCATTTGGTTTGCGGACAATCTGCACAATGTTTTGTAATAAAGCTTTATGCACAGTAGGATCAGGGTCAACTGAAATAGCACCAGAATGCTGAATGCTGCTATGAATGCTCTACTGTGTTTCTGAAGGCTGCAACAGTACAAATGTGTGGTGAATAGTCATACAGTGCACATGCAATACCCATACTGTTTCTGTGTGAGCATGGATGGGGGGTGTGCATGTGCTATATCTGTAATGAAACAGTAGTCTCAATTTAAAGCACTCATTATGGACACTTGTGAAACTCAGAAGGCCTTGGCTTTAATGGAAATGTAAATTTCTGTATTTAGTAATTTGTTGTATCACACAAAACCTGTCCAGAACATCTGGGGCACACAAAATAAAAAGAAAGAAACAAGACATTATAATTATATTAGGACATTACATCATAAAAAATTAAGCCTTTTTAGGACCTTTAATGTTTATTGCATTCTAAAATTATTTTCATGACAGTTAAACACATTTCTCCCCTCATTTCTCATTACTTTAATGTGAAACAAATAACAAAATATTATTTAAATTGTGATGTATTTATACTGTATATCTTGGTAGTATTTGTTGTACTGCATTTAATTTATGCAGTTCTTTACTTTTCACACACACATTTTCACACGTAATGCGGTCAGTAATAAGAATTTGGAGGAATTTTTTTAATGTAGGTCTGCACGATTATGGCAGAAATAAAAAAATCATAATTGTTGATTATTTCCCTTGATATTGTAATTGCAATTAACTTCAATTAATAGAATTTACATTAAAATAAAAATTTTGTCTGGGGCATCTGCAGCCCATGTGCTTTATGTAGGCTACACATCCTAAACAAGCTGAGAACTGTATTTGATTTATTTTTATTGCTACTTTATACATCACAAAATCAAGACAATGTCTAAAACAGCCATTTTCACATTGGCCCTTTTTGCAGCTTGTAAAAAAAAATATATATACATATACATACCGGCCACTTTATTAGGTATACCTGTACACCTACTTATTCATGCAATTATCTGTCAATCATGTGGCAGCAGTGCAATGCATGAAATCATGCAGATATGGGTTTGGAGCTTCAGTAAATGTTCACATCAACCATCAGAATGGGAAAAAATGTGATATCAGTGATTTGACTGTGGCATGATTGTTGGTGCCAGAAGGGCTGGTTTGAGTATTTATGTAACTGCTGAACACATGCAACTCTAGAGCAGTGTTTCCCAACCACTGTACACTAGTGTGCCTTGAAAGACTGTCAGGTGTGCCGTGGAAAACGATCAGATTCCACAAAATAAATCAGGGCTCTGGACTGAGACTAATTTTTCAACCATTTTTCCTAACAGTTCAATTAAACTTTGCAAGAGGTTGCATTGGTGCAACTACAACGTTGGCTGACTCTGATTGTGCTCTGTCATTTTTTGTTCTGTATGAGAAATATCAAACGGCAAATGTTCCAAACGCGAAAGGAAACAGCTTTACCCGGATCAGCCAGCGCTGCTTAATGGACAGATCAGCGCAGAGACGTGCATTTACACGTGGACCGGTCTCGAGCGCTCAGCTGCGCAGAACATCATAAACAGAACTGCGAGAAGCGTGGGCTGGGTCGCGAATTTGGCATTGATTATTTGTTTAAAACCTCTATGAAACCCCATAATGTGTCAGTGATTAAACCAGTTTAAAATTGTATTAAACGGCTCCAACATTCTAAACAGCATTGAAAATGTATAAAGGAGAAATCTGAACAATGAACAGACAGAAATTGTAAGGTTTCAATCCACACATCACAGATATTATTTTTTTTTTACCATGAACTTATATCAATATAGTAGTGAGAGAATACAATTTAATTTCAGAATGTGTTTTTCTTACGAAAAATTCCATAATTTGTTTTATGGTTACTGTTAATCATGGTTTTACTTATACTTTTGGTTACTATGATCTTATTGCAAATGCCACAGTTAAAACTATGGATACAGTGGAACTTTCCTTCTGTGTAAAATCTTTTCTAATGCCCTCCGACTGTCGAAAAAGGCTTTGTTTGTCTTCAGATGACTGTATTTTAATCATCAAGATCCTGATAAAAAAGAAAGAAACCGTGAAAGAAAACAAATTTTCTTTCAGTTGGACCAGTGCGACCAACTCAAGTGCTGGTGCAACCATTTGTAGAATTTAACACCGGTGCTACCAATCTTAAATGTTAGTCTGGAGCCATGTAAATAAATAGATAAATAAAAAATATTTGCTGTGGCATTGCAAGAATTAATTTGCAAGAACAAATCTAAAAATAAGAAAATATGCAAATTTGTTGTTTTATTCATTACCCAGTTAGCACTCTTGCCACCCGTACCTACGTGACTTAAGTTTTTTGCATAGCCGAATTTCAAACATTACGAGTAAACGCAACTAAAATGGACAGAAAACAAGGAATTTCTTGAAAAGGAAAACTATCCAGTGGGAATTGTTAATTGTAAAAAGTGTGCCGTAGCAGAAAAAAGGTTGGGAAACACTGCTCTAGAGTGTACAGAGAATGGTGCAAAAAACATCCAGTGAGCGGCAGTTCTGTGGGTGAAAATGCCTTGTTGATGACAGAGATCAACGGAGAATGACCAAACTGGTTCGAGCTGACAGAAAGGCTATGGTAACTCAGATAACCCCTGTGTTCAATTGTAGTGAGCAGAATAGCATCTCAGAATGCACAACATGTTGAACCTTGAGGCGGATGGGCTACAACAGCAGAAGACCATGTTGGGTTCCACTTCTGTCAGCGAGGAAACAGAAAACTGAGGCTGCAGTGGGCCTACCATCTGTGTACCTCAGCAGAAATCCAGATTTGTCAGACCAGGTGATGTTTTTTCAATCATCTACTGTCCAGTTTTGGTGAGCCTGTGCCCACTGCAGCCTCAGTTTCCTGTTCTAAGCTGACAGTAGTGGTACCTGGAGGGGTCTTCTGCTGCTGTAGCCCATCCACCTCAATGTTCGACGTATTGTATGTTCAGAAATGCTTTTCTACATAGAACTGTTGTAACGTGTGGTTATTTGTGTTACTGTCACCTTCCTGTCAGCTTGGAGCAGTCTGGCTATTCTCCTCTGACCTCGTCCACAGAACTGCCGCTCGCTGGATGTTTTTTTTCCCCCGCACCATTCTCTTTATCTCTAGAGACTGTTGTGTGTGAAAATCCCAGGAAATCAGCAGTTACAGAAATACTCAAACCAGCCCATCTGGCACCAACAATCATGCCACAGTCTAAATCACTGAGGTCACATTTTTTCCCCATTCTGATGGTTGATGTGAAAATTAACTGAAGCTCCTGACCCATATCTGCATGAATTTATATATTACACTGCTGCCACACGATTGGCTGATTAGATAATCTCATGAATAATTAGATGTACAGGTGTACCTAATAAAGTGGCCAGTGAGTGTATATAGACATAGAAATCAAGATTGATAAATTGATCAAATCGATAATTATCAATAAAGAAAATCATCGACAATGAATTTAATTATCGATTAGTTGGATATAGGCAGCAAGCATGGAGAAGCTCCATCAGTGACAACACTTAACAGTAGTGAAAGATGTGTTTGCATGGTGAACCTCATTTGAAAACAAAACAGAGACAAAGTGTAGCGGGAAAAAACACGACCCAAGTTGTCCAGCGCATGAGAGCACTTATAAACACTTCAAAGAAGATCATAATAAGAATAGAGTTTAATATGGGCCGGCTGCTGTGTCAGGTGCATTGACAGAGCGCTTGTGCTGTTTGATGCGCTTGAGAGTTGTTTCTCTCCAGTGAATAACTTACATTTAAAATGATTTTTTCTATGTTTTATAATTTATACATATTATAAATTCAAAATCAACCGCGTATTTCCATTTCGCAAAACTGTTTGTCTTTACCACAAACAAGTCTCTGTTAAACTTCACTAAGCAAGCGAGCACGCGTGCATCTGCATCAATCAGACTGCTCGCAATGGAGAAAGGGAGCGCAATCCTTTTGATTAAACTCATGCAACATCATACCGCAATTTCAGTTTCAATGTAATCAACTGTGCAGCTTTCATGGATGTCACACTGATGACTCAGAGGTCAAAGCGTGACAGTTTTTAACGTGTTTTGGAGAATTTCACCTCATCACGTAAGAGCATGTAATACAATGAGCACCGGGATGAAATTTTTCAGCTTGAGAGAGAATCTGCACTGCGTTTACAGATAATTGTACTATATTAAACTTTATATAATGCTGAATATAATGTATAATAATACTAAGGGTCCTGATATTTGATAGTACTTCCTGATAATGCCAGATGTTATGTCTGATTTCACCAGTAAATTTACTATGGCAAATATTATTTTACTGGATAAGCATACACTACAATTAAAATGTATTTTTGAAAAGAATAGTTAAGAAACATGTAATTATTGACAATACTATTTAAAACTTACAATGCTAATTTAAAAATACTTAAAATGTATGTAATCAGCATATGTATCTAAGCCTATGTATTTTTCAGCTGAGCAGAATAAGTCCTCATGGTGGCGTAGTGACTCGCCTCAATCTGGGTGGCTGAGGACGAATCCCTTCGCGTCTGAGACCATCAGTCCGCACATCTTATCACGTGGCTTGTTGAGCGCGGTACCGCGGAGACATAATGAGTGTGGAAGCTTCACACTATTCTCCATGGCATCCACATACAACTCACCACGCGCCCCACCGAGAGCGAGAACCACATTATATGTGACCCTACCCTCCCTAGCAACCCGGCCAATTTGGTTGCTTAGGAGACCAGGCTGGAGTCACTCAGCACGCCCTGGATTTGAAATCACGACTCCAGGTTTGATAGTCAGCGTCTTTAATTGCTGAGCTACCCAGGCCCCTCAACTGAGCAGAATTATTAATATTTCTATTCTGGTGTCACCTTTACCATCTGCTGGGCTGATTTTTAATCCCACTCCATCACCGATGGATCATTTAGCATTTTAATGAACAGTACTTTTTGTTTAGTTTTACAAGTAAATCAAAATAATTTCTCTGCATATGTCCTAAAAGTAATAATGTTAATAGTAATAATAAAATGATCCAAACTTCACTTTTCATGATTCAGGCTTTGTTTATAGTTTTGTGAGAGGATAGAATCATGAATTTAGTACCGTGAATCAAACCAAATCCTTACGCCCTTTATCAATACATATTTTCAAATCATATTTTCAATAAGATACAGGAAATAAAATTTTGTTTTTTCATCAGATTAGTTGATTAATCGAAGAAATAATCGAAGATTAATTGATTATCAAAATAATCGTTAGTTGCAGCCCTATTTTAATGCTCCATTGCAACAAAAAATACGTAAATAGATTTATTTTATTTTATTTGCGCATTTGGAGCAAACCTCAATAGAATGCTGTAATTTATACTTTTCACGATTAGTTAATTGTGACAGCGGCAATTGTAATCTCTATTATTTATTAGATTAATTGTGCAGCACTGGTTTAATGTCATGAAAATAATGCAAAACATCTTAATGGTCCTAAATACCCTTCATTTTTTATGTAAAATATATTTTCTTTTTTCTTTTTTTCTTTTGGTTTTGTTTTGAAATGTGAACCGAACATGTTTTCATGAGATTCACCCATTCGCAGTTTGCATTATCATTGCGATGATTTTTTTTCTGTCTAGTTGTTGAAGATCTTTCATAATACATACATTTTTAGACTTAATTTTTTTTTTTTACCTTACTTTCATTGATGAAAAACTAATACTGAATAGACAAACTTCCCAGGACTCCACAAGTATAAGAGTGATTGTTTAGTTATGGGGACTGTGGAGGTCAGGGTTCAGCCAATGGAAGCATGTATCAGTTTGTGTGGAAATGTCCACCTCATGTGCAAGGTTTAATAATACGATTAAAAGCACTGTTCCTAGAAAAAGGGAGTGAATCATAGTTTCGGCATGAAAAATGTCAGACTTACATCAGAGTTGCCACAGCATTGCTATTTTCAATTGCGAATTGACGTCACCTATGTGACGCTCTTTCATCAATTGGAGAACATATGAGAGGAGTCACTATTTTAGAGGCTATTTTTATGAAGGCCATCTACATCTTTGTATATTCAGTACAGAATCCACTCATCTATTTGTTTCATAGTTGGCAAATTCATCTGTGGCAATTACTCAGCTCCTCTGCTTCCAGGGAAGGTCCATCACTTTAGACCATTAAAGTCTTTATCAGAATTTGAGCTGTCTTTTCCTTGTTCCTGCTTCAGAGAGAGACATGGTTTAAAGTGTGCAAGTCCTGTATCACCAAATGGGGGAAAAAGTCCATTTTTACAGGAATTTTCTTTGTTCAATACAAGTTGAACTCAGTCAGCAACATTTGTGGCATAATGTTGATTACCATAAAAATGTATTTAGACTCGTCCCTCCTTTTCTTAAAAAAAAAAAAAAAAATAATAAAAATTTAAAGTGAGGCACTTACAATGGTAGTGAAATGGGGGGCCAATTTTTGTACATTAAAATACTGTTTCAAAAGTATAGCAACAAGACATAAATGACATGCATGTAAACATGTTTTTAGTGTGATCAAATAACTTACTAACCTTTTCTGTGTAAAGTTATAGCCAATTTTACAACTTGGTTGCCATGACGATGTAATGTCTACAAGCTCTAAAATCCTAAATTGACTGTAAAAATTATTATTTAAACAACTTAACAGCTCAAATAATACATGAGTTTTAACAGAAGAATTAATACAAGTGCTTATATAAAATTACAAGCTTCACATTTCTGTTTAAACCCTCCAAAAATTGGCCATTGTAAGTGCCTCACTGTAACCTTGATTTTTGCATTTTTAAAGAAAAGTTAAAATAATTTTTTGTGGTAATCAACATTATGTCACAAATGCTGTCAGTTGAGCTTAACTTGTATTGAACCCAGAACATTACTGTAAATAGTTCCCTATCTGTCACTCACTCGACGTTGGTGTCGATGTAGTGACACTAGGGGGGTTACTCTTGGGAGCCCGAGACACCTCTGGTCTTTGATAAAAGGCCAATGAAAACTGGCGAGTGGTATTTGCATGCCACTCCCCCGAACATACGGGTATAAAAGGAGCTGGTATGCAACCACTCATTCAGATTTTCTCTTCGGAGCCGAACGGTCATGCTCACTGAGCTAAATACTACTGTTCATTCACCTCTGCTGGATCTGACGGCGCATTTCAGCGGCTTCTCCCTCCTCTACACTGGTGCACTGCAGAGAATGCCCCTGGGCGCTTCGGCAGAAAAACTAGAGAGTATATTTTCTGAAAGAGCATTTTTCCCCTCTAAAAGAGTATATATTTCTCTAAAAGAGCGCACACACGGAACGTCTTTTTAAAGACGCGTCTTTTTAAAGATGCTTTTCCGACTGTGTGTTATTCCTGGTTGTGCTCGTTATCTCTCACCTTCTAACAGTCACGATCACTGTCTTTCGTGTCTGGGCACTGCTCACGCGGAGACAGCATTCGTGGATGGTCATGTTCTCATTGCGAGAATATGTCCATGGCAATGTTGCGGTCGCGGCTCGCCTTCGTAAGAAAGCGAGCCACCCCAGAGGCTCCCGCCTCGGTCCTTTTACCCACGGGTTTGAGGCCAGCGCGGCTAGCACTGGGGGCGATTTGGGGACCACTCTTGGGTGCCACGCCCCGCCCCGTTCCTTTCTTCCCGGAAGTGCATGAAGAGCTGACAAGGTCGCGGGAAGCACTTTTTACAGCCCGGTCCCGATCTTTTCAGCTTCCCCGCTCTCACTACCCTCGATGGTGGGGCGGCCAAGGGTTATTCGGCAATCCCCCGGTGGATAAAGGCGCTCGCGGTGCACCTATGCCCGCAGAGCGCCGCCACCTGGCGCGGGTGCCCAAAGCCCCCGTCCAAGGCCTGTAGGTTTACGGCGTCTCTGACGGCCAAGGCCTACGGTGCCGCTGGACAAGCCGCCACCGCCCTGCACGCCATGGCTCTCCTGCAAGTCCGCCAAGGCGCTAAAGGAACTGCACAAGGGTAGTTCCGCCCCGGGATTGATGCAGGAACTGCGCTCGGCGACCGACCTCGCTCTCCGAGCGACGGAGGTCACGGCGCGGTCTCTCAGGTGGACGATGGCCACACTAGTGGTCCAGGAGCGCCACCTTTGGCTCAACCTGGTCGAGATGGGTGAGGCCGACAAGACACGATTCCTTGCTGCCCCCATTTCCCAGGCGGGCCTATTCGGCGACACCGTCCAGCAGTTCTCGATGGTAGAGCAGTAGATGGATGCTAGCCGGCTTATCCTGCCCCGGCGCGGCTCAAGATCCTGCACCCCATCTACTCATCGCCAAGGGCGTCCCCCTGCGGTGACTGCACTGGCTCCGCTGCAGCCCGCCCCTTCGGCCTGGCCCCGGCGTGGAGCCCACCGCAGGAAGCAGACGCCACCCGTCTCGCGGCCGCCCAGAACCCGTGAAAGGCTTCAAAGCACCCTTGAGACGGGCGACCCAGGGACAACGAAACCCGCTGCTCCGGAGCTGGTAAGCAGATCTTCATCTTTTTGTTACCTTTTGCATTTAATTGCGCTGCATGCCCAAGTGGCTGCAGTACTCAAGAGCTCAGCAAGAGTGGTTTCCTTGTTCCCTGGGTCACATATCCGGTGTGTACGGCTGGCATCACGACCACCGTCCACCACTCCATTTGGCAGGTTGGCGCTCCAGCGGTGGTCTCCCGCCCTGAGCGCCCAGCTGTGGCACAAATCCGCCCCCGATGTGACAGTCTCCACGGGTCACGAGGACAGGGCTCTTCCTCCCCCGTCCCAGGCTGTTCCGGGGGTGGTCACAAGGAGCCAGGTAAGTGCTTCGATGTCCTCGGACTCAGCACGGCCACGACGTGGTGTGGCACCTCGAGCTCCGCCCCGCCGTGAGGCCCCACCTGCCGGTACATCCGATGACGTTGTCCCTTTGGTCCCCCTTGCGCGGAACTTGGACGCATGGCTTGCGCTTTCCAGTCCGTCACGAGGGCTGGTCCGGACCGTCCGACTCGGCTGCGCGATTCACTTCGCCGGGCATCCGCCCAGGTCCAGCGGTGTCCACTTCACCTTGGTGAAAGACGAAAATGCTGCTACCTTGCGCGGAGATCTCTACCCTCCTACGGAAGGACGCGATAGAACCTGTCCCTCCAGCCGAGATGAAGAAAGGGTTTTACAGCCCCTACTTCATTGTACCGAATAAAGGCGGTGGGTGGGAGGGACACCCCCCGACTAGACCTGGCGGCCCAGTCGGATAATCCCCCTTCTTTTTTAGGGAGTGGAAAAAGAGAAGGGGAAAGAGGCCACGACTGGGTTAAGCCTGTCTCTATCTCTGGGTAGTCGACTTGTCCCCAAAAAGGGCCGTTCGACACTCATAACTGTGTTGGGGGAGGTTACATGTCGACCTGGTGTGCTGGCTATGAGGCACACAGCAAGTCTGCCCACCACACACCGCCAGTTCACGTAACACAGTTCAGCCTTGTGGCGTTTTGTATAGGGACCCCTAGTGTCACTACATCGACACCAACGTCGAGTGAGTGACAGATAGGGAACGTCATGGTTACGGTGTAACCTCCGTTCCCTGATGGAGGGAACGAGACGTTGGTCCCTCTTGCCACAACGCTGAACTACCCGCTGAAATGGCCGGGCCTTATATCGGCTCCTCAGCGTAAAACCTGAATGAGTGGTTGCATACCAGCTCCTTTTATACCCGTATGTTTGGGGGAGTAGCATGCAAATACCACTCGCCAATTTTCACTGGCCTTTTATCAAAGACCAGAGGTGTCTCGGGCTCCCAAGAGTGACACCCCTAGTGTCACTACATCGACACCAACGTCTCGTTCCCTCCATCAGGGAATGGAGGTTACACCAGTAACCATGACTATTTCCAGAACAATAATTTATGTGTATTTTATAAATAAAGTATTTTAACATTGAAAAAGTTTGAGGTAATTTCTAAAGTTATTTATTACTACTATAATATAATTGCTTTGCCTAAAAACAAATGTCAGAAATCAAGTGATCAGACTTCTACAGTTAAGGAGATTATTATTGTCCCTCATATCAATAATCTTTGGAGACTGTCTACGTTTCACGTTATTTCTAAAGACAGTTATTACCTTTATTAGAGAACTGCTTAGCGTAAAATAAACCTCAATTTTCTAGCGATACAGAATGTTATGGTAATGGAAAGATTAGAATTGTTTTTGATGATTACATTTAGCAAGTCCATGAATATTTTATTTGAAGAACTCATTTTATTTCCAAGCAACCAAAGTCATGGTTTACACAAAATCCACAACAATCACTGTGCCAAGCTTCTAAATGAATGAAGAAATATGCCGTTTCATAGAGGTGGTAGATGCCCCCCCCTTACTATAGCTGTGATAACAAAGAAAAGAAAATTACACCTTGCTTTCCGGTTGCATTTGAAAACACCACTGAAAACTGTCCATTACTAACATACGTTGACTACACGCATAATTTTAAAAGTTTGAGGGAAACTTATATGAGTTTTCTGTCAATTCCACTGATAGTATTTTAGAGAGTGGTCTAAACATTTAATAATTCCTTACCTGTCCAACAAAAAAGAAGCAACATCGGCATCACTACTCATGTTTTTCTCCGTCACCAAATCTTTCCACCTTGTGTATGCCGTACTGATGTTTACTCAAATTTTTTGCCTTTGTCAGTCTTTCTGTCTTCTTGCTTCGGATCTTTTTCGCTTTTTCGACAGTACAGCTACTGAATCTCCTGTTGTCTCTGCTGCTAAAGCACGATATTAAGTATGTTCCATTGTTTTCGCTCTTCGCATCACCAAACAACACTGCTCTAAGCATAGACAAGCATATCTACAGCCAATGAGCACGAGGATTCTCTTCTTCGACGTTTAGTGAAACACAGCGGACCATGTCATTTCAACATGGTGAAACACACTGCAGGGGGTGACCGCACCATGTAGAATAAAAACACTTTTTATAGAAAACTATTATGAGTACAGTCTTCATCTCATGTCACTGTACATCATTCAGATCACTCTTCACAAAAACACAATTCATTTGTTAATGTGTAAGACTTTTTAAATTAGCCCCAAATTACTGAATGCACCTTTAATTATGAGAGAATTGTTATAAATTAGAGGTTGAAATTGAAATCAGGAAAACCAGATTTTTTTTTTTTCTCTTTGAAAATGTAGTTAACTGTACAGCAATTGTCAATGGGTGCAGTAAGCTTAATCCAAGGTCCATCTGTTTTCTGGGTTCTTTTGGATGTGAAGATTGACACAGGTTTACAGTGTCAATTGAATTAGGATAACAAGTCATTTTCATTTCTCCGCAATATTTACTAAAGAGCTTTGGAGGCTTGGAATCAATTAAGATTGGCTTTCCTCAAGTCTGCCTTCTTAACCGGGCTCAGGTGGAGGCCCCACAGCTGTGAAACCCAAGGACCCTCTAACTCCCCACCTTTTCTTGACATTCCCCCAATGTTCCTCTGCTTTTTTTCCGTCATCCACACCAGCACGGTCCCTCAGAGAGGCAGGAACTGGATTGGAGACCCTCAGAGAGGCAAGTTGATAAAAACCAGTGTAAAGACCCTTCTGTACTGAAAGCAAAAGAGTAAAATGAAATGATAGAGAACAGGGGATCTAAATGTCATGGCTATCACAATCATTCAAAGGGGAAAGGGGGGTGTCCAAATGATTTGAATGCTCTCTGCACGTGAATTACTAAAATCTGTTCCTGAGTTATGCCAGTGCTAAATATGTTAGACATACTGTAGTTTGTTGTGTGAGATAAAACATTGTAAGCCGTTGTTCAACCTTTTTGACTGAGTGATGAGAGGCCAGGGGCTGGAGAAAACTGCTGGTGAGGGCAAGTACTAAATGTGACCAGTGTCTGAATGGAGACAGTACACACTGAAGGCTGGACATGGGAGCATTCACAAGTTTAGCAAAGGAGCGACAATATTTCTTTTCTTCTTGGGCTCTGGTGATTAAGTTTTAGTTAAAATGTGCTTGTGACAGCCATCATAATAGATGCAAAACAGATGGAAATGCAAACGCTCCTGATAAATATGAAACATTTCCTGTGTGACAGCTAGTGAAATATAAGGTTGTGCAAGAAAAGGAGGGATAAATTGGAATTAATTTTTGTGGTAATCAACATTATCCCCAAATGCTGTCGATTGAGTTTAACTTGTATTTAACCCCGAATATTCCTTTAACTTCACAAAACAAGCAAAAAAAAAATAAAAAAAATAATCTGTTTTTTTCAGTATCAGACAAAATTCTCCGTAATGATATAAGGAAGAGCCTCTGAATTTTACTTCCCTCCATCAGAGTTTCCCTACTTCATAAGATTTCTTTCTCCATCCTTCCTTTCACCATGCAAGAGAACACAAATTAGATGTGACAGTGAGTCATGTTAGAATATTTGTTTTGGGTGGTAAAAAAGCTTTTGTACCTCTTTGTACATTTTTAAAGCATAATTCCTAAGTAAAACATCTGATGACAAAACAAGGGAAGTGGTAATATATTGGTATCAGCCTAAAGTTTTTTGTTAAAACTAGTATCAGTATCGGCCCAAAATTTTCATATCGGTGCATCCCTTTATATGGCAAATAAAATAACATTTCTACTTTTGTGTTCCATGGAAGAAAGTAAAATGGTTTATGAGCAACAGGTGAGAACATAATCACATAATTTTCATTTTTTGGGTGAATTATTCCTTTAAAGACTCACAGTTTCTTGTTTTCTGTTGTTGGTGTGCACTTTTAACACTGACAAGCATTTAGATCTCTCACCATCAAGAGGTATTAGTATGGATCTTCATGCAACAGGCACACTTAAGCATGCACAATGTCTTTAGAACTACACTAATAATTAAAAACATCATAAATTAAAATTAATAATGCTTTTTAAATGCATTTCGCACTAGTACTACATATTACCCTGTTGAAAAGACCATTTTAGATTAGCATGAATTACAATGCTGGCCCTGGCTGGCTTATGCTTGTTTGGTCTAGCTGGTGGACCAGTATAGCCATGTTGTTCACCAGCAAAGAAATGCTGGTGCAGCATGGTCTTTCTTGTGTAGCTGGTTGACCAAGAAATTCAGAAGCCTGATGTGGACACCAGCATCCACAACAAAACATACTAGGCTGGTGACCAGCAATGCTGGAATTTTCAACAGTTCCATATACTATTTTGCTTTAAAGTTTAAAGTTGTTCTTTATGTTATGAGGACATGTTCACAGCACCACTGTGAACCACCATTTGATGGCATTTGAAAGTTTGAAACACAAACCACCTATTATTTGCTGCATGTGTCTCAGTCTGCAGGTGTGAGAAGGTGTGTCAGTGTGTGTGTTTTCACACCTCTAAAGATAAGAGGAGCTGATTTTCACACCCCTAATGAACAGGAAGATTCCAAGATATTTTGGTGGTTGAAAAGGAAGCTGTGCAGAGCCCTGCAATGCAACAACACAAGTCATAGTGACTGTGAGATGATAACCCATTCTATCAGTAAGAGATACAGACACAGTTACCGCACTATAAAAAAGAGAGACAGATGCTGAGATATTTTCTCCTTATACAGAAACACTTATATACAGTGGTGCTCAAACCTTTGCATACCCTGGCAGAAATTGTGAAATTTTGGCATTGATTTTGAAAATATGACTGATCATGCAAAAAAACTGTCTTTTATTTAAGGATAGTGATCATATGAAGCCATTTATTATCACATAGTTGTTTGGCTCCTTTTTAAATAATAATGATAACAGAAATCACCCAAATGGCCCTGATCAATAGTTTACATACCTTTGAATGTTTGGCCTTGTTACAGACACACAAGGTGACACACACAGGTTTAAATGGCAATTAAAGGTTAATTTCCCACATCTGTGGCTTTTTAAATTGCAATTAGTGTCTGTGTATAAATAGTCAATTAGTTTGTTAGCTCTCACTTGGATGCACTGAGCAGGCTAGATACTGAGCCTTGGAGAGCAGAAAAGAACTGTCAAAAGACCTGCGTAAGATAATGGAACTTTATAAAGATGGAAAAAGATATAAAAAGATATCCAAAGCCTTGAAAATACCAGTCAGTACTGTTCAATCACTTATTAAGAAGTGGAAAATTCGGGGATCTCTTGATACCAAGCCAAGGTCAGGTAGACAAGGAAAGATTTCAGCCACAACTGCCAGAAGAATTGTTTGGGATACAAGGAAAAACCCACAGGTAACCTCAGGAGAAATACAGGATGCTCTGGAAAAAGACGGTGTGGTTGTTTCAAGGAGCACAATATGACAATACTTGAACAAAAATGAGCTGCGTGGTCGAGTTGCCAGAAAGAAGCCTTTACTGTGCCAATGCCACAAAAAAGCCCGGTTACAATATGCCCAACAAAACCTTGACACGCCTCACAGCTTCTGGCACACTGTAATTTGGAGTGACGAGACCAAAATAGAGCTTTATGGTCACAACTATAAGCTCTTTGTTTGGAGAGGGGTCAACAAGGCCTATAGTGAAAAGAATACCATCCCCACTGTGAAGCATGGTGGTGGCTCACTGATGGTTTGGGGGTGTGTGAGCTCTAAAGGCCTTGGGAATCTTGTGAAAATTGATGACAAGATGAATGCAGCATGTTATTAGAAAATACTGGCAGACAATTTGCATTCTTCTGCACGAAATCTGCGCATGGGACTCTCTTGGACTTTCCAGCACGACAATGACCCTAAACACAAGGCCAAGTTGACCCTCCAGTGGTTACAGCAGAAAAAGGTGAAGGTTCTGGAGTGGCCATCACAGTCTCCTGACCTTAATATCATCGAGCCACTCTGGGGAGATCTCAAACGTGCGGTTCATGCAAGACAACCAAAGACTTTGCATGACCTGGAGGCATTTTGCCAAGACGAATGGGCAGCTATACTACCTGCAAGAATTTGGAGCCTCATAGACAACTATTACAAAAGACTGCACACTGTCATTGATGCTAGAGGGGGCAATACACAATATTAAGAACTAAGGGTATGCAGACTTTTAAACAGGGGTCATTTCATTTTTTTCTTTGTTGCCATGTTTTGTTTTATGATTGTGCCATTCTGTTGTAACCTACAGTTGAATATGAATCCCATAAGAAATAAAAGAAATGTGTTTTGCCTGCTCACTCAAGTTTTCTTTAAAAATGGTACATATATTACCAATTCTCCAAGGGTGTGCAAACGTTTGAGCACAACTGTAAAATATACTGTATGTTCGTATATGGTTTTCACTGATATCAAAGTCACAGACTTGTACATTTGTGGAATGTTTATTTCAAAATACTCCAAAAAATTGCAGTTTTAATTTATGTTACATATATTTTCCTAGATACTAGTAGAATTTGAATTTGTACAATTATGCTCAAATAATTTTATATACTGTATTTGTTCATATATTGTATGGCCATGTATCAGATTTTGGAATGGGTCTGTTCACAGAGAAGACAATCCTTGACAAGTCATTGGGACATACTTATTGAAAAATTCCAAGATGGCAGATGAGGCAAGTGAAATGTTGATTGAAAATAAACCTAGTCTTTGAAAAGTAGTGACAAAAAATTATTATTATTTTACTCAATATTTGTATGAGCTATGTAAATGTATGCTTATAAGAGAGAGTATCATGCTCTTAGCTTAGAAACATGCTAATGTCAAACTCTATTGAAATCAATTGTGAGTCAAGCAGAACTCACAATTCGGTTCAAATTGTTCACTCATGAGGTTCCATGACAGTTGGGCCTATATTGGCACTGGCAGTAGCTGTGTCCCAAACGACGCATTAAACACTATGCACTTTCTATGTAGGCTACACTATGCTCTTAGCTATTTAGTGTATGAATTTTAAAAGGGTAGTGTGATTCCAAATGGAACACTTGATGGAGTTTTACTACACGGAAGCATTCGCCATTTAATAGTTGACGAAAGTGATGTTTCAATCACATGCGATCTGTTGCCGCTAGCTTTAGCGCATTAGCCAACCACAGTTCAACACTTCTATCTTAACATACATATTCACACAGTGGTAAAGCACTCAACTTACATTTGTAAGGTGCTGTCTTCACTGAATTTTGCTAGTTGCTACATTCTCCATTTTTTACATTTGCTCTGTCAAACCAACAACACAGCCAGCTAACTCCGCCCCTTCTGCTTCGTAGTGCTTCTACTGAGTGCATTAAGTGTCCAACAATCCAACATTTTGATGGTTAAAGAAGTGCATGATCCGGTTTCTCATAGTACACTTCTTTTTGTTGCGTTTTCAGTGTACACATACTACTTGCCAGTGTTGTAGTACTCAAGATTGGAGACCACTTTTTGAAGGTCTCGATTTCGTTTCGGAATTGACCGAATTTTTACTCTGTCTTTTCTCGGTCTCAGACAAAGACGACTCGGGATTTTATTTCAAGGCCGGTCAAGACCACAACTGTGGGGATATCACTAAATTGCCTGTGCATTGTCTGATTTATTTGTTAACATCATTACTGTGAGCGGATGTAAAACTTCCTGCATCAAATGCAAGCAACAACTTGACTCATTTCTAATTTGAAATTTTTGTTACTGTTAACAGCTGTCACCCCTCCCCACCCCCCTTCACACGCACTCCAAGAAAGTGAATGCGGGAGACAGGAGAAGAAACTGTGGCTGTCTGAGAGATGTCAGCCAAATCTTCTGTAATACAATCTGGCTACCTAAACCAGTGTTTCCCAAGCACTGTGCCCAAGGGCGTAGATTTGACTTGAATATTGGGATGTTACCATCTACGTGTTACCTCCCCCCATCCCCCCTGGAAACTACCTCGTGACTGTGCCCAGTAGTGTGCTGTGAAAGATTGTCAGGTGTGCCATGGAAAATGATCAGATTCCTCAAAATAAATTAAAAAAAAATTCCCGGTATTTTAGTGAAGGTATAGAGACGGTAGAAGAGTTTTAAAGTCGCCAATTCAGTATATTTTCCATTACAAAGTATTTTATGCAACCAGTTTAAATATTTTGTCCATCATAACATTATTGTTCTAACAAACTCTAGTCTGCTGTCAAATGCAACTCCTCACATGCCCACAAAATAATGCTTCATCAACACACTTGTAGTAAAAACATTCAGTCAGTGAACCGAATTAATGAATAGAATACAACAGGTGTATTGTTTTACTCAAAGACTAAAAGCTGTTTATTCGTGCACAGCATAGAGTTACAGATGTTATGAACAGATGTGGCTTACTTGTCACGTTTCTCTCATGAAACATAAAAATAATATGAGAAACTGTTACATACGATTACTAAAAGCAAATTCTCCTGTTTTGAACAAGTCCAAAAACACCGTGATTTGATGTGTAGATTCTGAGGTACTGTAATCTTCATGGAGCACGTTTGACATCTGAACCAGTGAATGGAGGCCGGGCAGCTGCTCCCGGGTCATAGTGCCTGCCGGATCCACCTCTGTCAGTGCGACTTATGTGTTTTTTTCTTTCTCTATCAACAATGCAATTTTGACCCGGTGCAACTTATAGTCAGGTGCAACTTAATTTCGTGAAAATACAGTAAATACAAAATAAAAAAAATGTATTTGCTGTGCCATTGCAAGGATTAATTTGCAAGAACAAATCTACAAATTGGTAAAGACACAAATTTGCTGGTTTTTCATTATCCAATTAGCGCTTTTGGCATCTGTGACATCATTATACAGTGTACCTATGTTACTTGCGTTTTTTGCATAGCCGAATTTCAAACATTATGAGTTCACGCTACTGAGACAGACAGAAAACATGGGCAAGTTCATGAAAAGGAAAACTATCGATGATGGTTATGTGGGATAGTGGTGTGCCATGTGATTTTTTTAATCGTAAAAAGTGTGCCGTGGCAGAAAAAAGGTTTGGAAACACTGACCTAAGCCACAAAGAGTGCATCTGCAAAAAAGCGTCCAAAAGAAAACACACAGCAGTATGTAAATTCTGCAATACAATGCTTACCGAGACGGCTGGGACCACGTCAAACTTTTATCGGCACTTAGAAAGGAAGCATAAAGAAAGGTAAACTAAGTATAAGTGATGCTAGCAAAGCTAGCTAGCTAACGTTAGCAATCTGCCTCTTGCTGCATTCCATTCAACTCGGAAAGTCGGATTTTCCAACTTCCTACTGGGAAAAGTGCAATGGAACGCCACTTAAAGTCGTAATTACAACTTGGAAAGTCGTGGTGAAATTTTAAACCTAAAAAAAAAGGTGCATGATGTCACACAATCTTGTCGGCACCCAGGAAGATGTACAAAATAAGTGATAAACATTCACTTTTATTAAGTAATATCGATAAATAAGTCGAAGTTCCTACATTACATGATATTAAAGCTTGTTTAGCAAACGTTAGCAGAATAGCAGGTGTTCAAAACATGGTAAATTGTACTCTCTTTTGATAATCGTACACTTGTAGCAGAAATGCTAGCGTTGCAGATTGTTTATGAATTGAGTTGATGGGAGACATCTCTGATGACAGTCAAACACCTGCTAAGCTAACGGGAGCATTGCAGTTTTGTTTCCTTTAACATCATCTTCTGAGCATCTGGTATTGGAATGCCTTTAGTCGGAGATCGGAGAAATTGTTTTTCCCAAGTTAAAGCTATGTAGCTAATGTATATAAAGTTACGTTACATCAGCATTAGCTAATGTCAGCTCCGACATAAATGCTACACGCCGCGGTAATGCTTCCTCACTTGGGTGAGAGAGCTAGAGATGTGACAGCAGAGAGTGGAGACCAAGTTATGTGCCTCCACTTATATGAAAAATTTACCTTTTAAATAGGCTGCTTTGCTTATGTTTGGCATTCTTTGTTCTATTTTCTAGATTTAGCTATGTGGTTAGCAAATTGCACACATTTATACAACGTTTCTTGTTGGCTCAAAAACAACAAAAACTTACTATATTGTTAAGAAAAGAGAGAAAAGTGAAGACTTATGTATTGAATAATTGTTTGATATATTCTGTACTTGATGGTTTCTGGGGGAAGAGTCATCCAGAAAACCTGATGCGATACTTGCACAAAAAATTTATTGTTTTAGGTGGATGGTTAAACTTGGAAAAGTAGTTTTGAATAAAGATGGTTAAGTTGATTTCAGCTCCTTAGTGTTTGTTTGTATTTGTTTACTCATAGAAAACAAAGGAAAGTTCACACACATAACAATTCACCTCTGCAATGACTTTTGATTATTTTATCAAGACATTTCTCATGGTACACTGACACACACACACACACACACACACACGACAATAAAAGAGGTGAATGAAGAGGAATCTTCATTTGTTTTCTGTGGGTGTTTTTATGGGAATGTGGATCTTTCAGATCAATTTGAGGAGTGTCTATGGTTTGCATGTTCCACATTTTGCATAGTTGAGCTACAGTCTTAATCTTTCTAAGTGTACATGACACTATGTGTAATCTAAGTTTTAAAGGAATGACAACAAATAAGCCAGGTTAAGTACACGTTGCACATCTTTCGGAGCATGTATGCACCAAGGCCAACTGTAGCCGAGCTACAATTTCATTATCTATCTCTTCAGTATCTAGGTTTGTTAGTCCGACTAGTACTAGTCTAATTTCAGTTAGGCTAAAGTGTTTACAAGACATTTAAAAAAGGCTACATTTTATTCAGACTGAAATTTAACTTTTAAAGTGCATGTAAACATACTGAATGACTGACTTGAAAAGCTCTTGAAGTGGTTACATTGCATTGCACAGTTATATGCCTCCAACTTGTCAAAACTTGATACTTGCACTTTGGGACTATGATTCACCCTAACCGAGGCAGCGTGCAGTGTTGTTTTTGAATGAGGCTGCATGTTAGGGCCCTCCCACACCCTCCCCCACCCCATCCAGTTCCTCTCATGAGCCAAAACATAGACGTCATCGATTTTTTTTACAGACTGCTTTCAATCACATTGATCAAAACTCGACTCTGCCACTTTCAGAGCCTCATTGTTAAAATATAAACTTTGCGACCCTTCCGAGGGAAAACGATGGTTGTTGTTCTGGCTTAATACATCATATGAGAAAGCTAAAACGTGTGGTCGCCATGCACCCTGAGATGATCTTTTGGTGTGGAGTGGGTTCTCCTGGATATGCAGTGAACGTAAATGTCTTGTGCATATCTAAAAAAGGGGGAGAGAATTTCAAAGGAAAGAGAGAGAATCCAGGCGGGCAGCATGTACATCTTTTCTGAATTAGAGTGAGCTCATTGTGTACGGCATAAGGTTTAATAGTGCGTTCGGAGAGGAACGCCCAGGCCCTGCTCCTCTCATTCCAGCAACACTGTGTCATCCCCATAAGCCACACAGACACATATGGCAACACACATACTCCTGCAGAGAGAAAGATACAGCCCCGGAGCAGACCACAGGAAGACAGGGGAGAAAGAGGAAGAGAGTGATCAGGGGTAGATTGAAGACAGGGGTCTTAGATTGAAATGGAATTGGAACGGATGAAGAAGGGGAAGAAATGGATCTGGGCTACTGGAGAAGGAAAGATAGAAGAGAGAAAAGGGGGTGATCAAGTGGACTTGAAAGATAGAAATGAAAGCTTTGGATTTAAATAAAGGGAATAGGTGTATGTCCTTACAAAAACATACTGGGGTGGTGCCAAAGGTTCATGATGATGTGAGATGGTAATACAATGGTACTTTGATATACAGTATACCAGGACTCTTCATTTACTTTCTTGCATTGGCCAGATTATCCAAATGGGTGGCCACATTTTTCCATGTATCAATCTTAGCTAACTTTTTCATTTTAAGGAACATGCTAACATGAAAACAACTTTAAACACCATGCAATGTTGATCGTTTCGCTGTCAGTCCAGGGGCCAGAGTGCCCCTTGATCGTTTCACTGTCACTCAGGGTGGGGGCATCAGAAGTTTCTGGGGCGGCCCAAAGCAAATCTTGGGAGGCGATGCCCCCCAGCCCCCCTTAAGCCCAGCCATTTTTTAGGGGCAGTATTTCACCCCTGCAATCGATTTTCTTTTTTTTTTTTTTTTTACAGGCCTACAAATACATAAATAAGCCACAACATTAAAACCACCTGCCTAATATTGTGTAGGTCCCCCTCGTGCCACCAAAACAGCAACAACCTGCATCTCAGAATAACATTCTGAAATGCTATTCTTCTCACCACAATTGTACAGAACGGTTATCTGAGTTACCGTAGACTTTGTCAGTTCGAACCAGTCTGGACATTCTTTGTTGACCTCTCTCATCAACAAGGCGCTTCCATCCGCAGAACTGCCGCTCACTGGATGTTTTTTGTTTTTGGCACCATTCAGAGTAAATTCTAGAGGTTGTTGTGTGTGAAAATCCCAGAAGATCAGCAGTTACAGAAATATTCAAACCAGCCCGTCTGGCACCAACAATCATCCATGCGATTATCTAATCAGCCAATCGTGTGGCAGCAGTGCAGTGCATAAAATCATTCAGATATGGGTCAGGAGCTTCAGTTAATGTTCACATCAACCATCAGATTGGGGAAAAAAATTTGATCTCAATGATTTGGACCGTGGCATGATTGCTGGTGCCAGACGGGTGGGTTTGAGTATTTCTGTAACTGCTGATCTCCTGGGATTTTCACGCACAACAACCTCTAGAATTTACTCTGAATGGTGCCAAAAACAAAAAACATCCAGTGAGTGGCAGTTCTGTGGACGGAAATACCTTGTTGATGAGAGAGGTCAGAGGAGAATGGCCAGACTGGTTCGAACTGACAAAGTCTATGGTAACTCAGATAACCACTCTGTTCAATTGTGGTGAGAAGAATAACATCTCAGAATGCTCTTCTGAGATGCGGGTTGGCGCTGTTTTGGCGACACAATGGGGACCTACACAATATTAGGCAGAATGGATTTAACGCTGTTGCTGATCGGTGTATATTAAATGTTAGCTTACAAATAAAACGATCACTACAAGGACATTTTTTGCCCCTACATTGCAAATTTATGGGGCACTTTTTTTTCATGATCTGATTAACATATTCATATACTACACATTTACTGTACTCATTGTACTCTTAGAAAGTTCTAAGAATACTATGGTATAACATAATGGTAGTGTCCAAAAACTATGGTATTACCATGTTTTTTTCATAGCATATTTTCATAGTGATGTATAGTAATATTTTTTGTAAGCAAGTAAAATGTAGACCCTACACAATCTTATGATTTCCCAATGTTTAGTAGTGAATGTTTCAAGAAAAGATCAGTGACATTTTGAAGTCAGAATGAAAGTGTTCCAAACGCCTTCTACTTTCATAATGTTACTTATTTCCCAGTAAAATAAGATGTTCAACAAGAAAAAAACATTTAATTTGTCCAATGGGAATTGATTGAAATCTCCAGGTTGTCTTGGACAGAGACGTGTGGTTGGAGGGGAAAGATTAAAAAAATAAGAGGGCTTGGTGACATAATTTGAAAATGAAAATAGTTTTTCTGTTGAAAGATGTTTAGAGCTTCAGCCTACTACAACAGACTTTGGGAAATAGAAACAGAGCAAAACGCTGTGATGATGATTATTATAACTAATTATATAAGTGAAACTTTTACAGTGATAACAAGAGTTTTCTCTCCTGTTGTCACCGCAAACCATAATCCTGGTTGTCTAACATGAATCTAGATGTGTCGTCCAAACAAAGTAGGCTGTGATGTTACAATGGATTATTCACAAAGCTATAGCGTGTCTTTTGCCTTTCTGTGACTAAAGGTGTTATATATTTGCCATGGGAAGGATTCAAAGTGTAATGCTCTCAGTGTGATGAATCAGTGGAAGATTTGACGGACAGGTGGGGGCGGAGCATGAAACCTTGCTCGGTCTATAACACTGGAACGCTCTCAGCATAGTTTCAGTCACGGGAAGAAACAACTGGTTGGCAATGAGCCAAACCACTCTCTCAGTATGTCTCTCTGTGTCTCTCTTTCTCCCTCTCTCTCTTTCTCTTTTAGCCAACAGTGATGAGAGATGTATCCGTGCATAATTGGGGCTTTGTGGTGAGCTGTGCCATGCTTGCTTGCCCTAAGGTATTTCAGGATAAGGCTCTCGTTGTTGTTCTTTTTGACAGGCCTAGACCAGGGTTATTGTACTTTTGAACTTTTAATTTTGATTTTATTTCTGTTTTTTATTATTATTATTATTATTTTTTTTTTATTTCTTCTCATTTTTGTTTTGTTTTCTTTAATTTTCACTCTATTACTCTTTGTTTTACTTTCATTTTTTAGTGTTTTCTAGTTTTAATTTAGTTAGTTTTATTTTATAAAGGATGGCCTATTTTAGGACTGCCAGAGTTATTGCAGTAACTGTATCAACTGATAACTGATTTAAGGATGTTAAATGCCGTCAAATTTCTCTGGGCCATAGTGTTGTCACTTTCCTTAAAATTTAGTTTAATTTTTAGTTTGTATTTAGTTAAGTATTTTAGTTTAGTTTCACTTTGCCTGTTATGTTTTTATATTTATTTTGGTTAATAAAATTTTTTTCATTTAGTTTTTGTTTTTCCCTATCTATAATAACACTGGCCTAGACCTTTTAGACTGTCACTGTCAACCTGTCAACAAAGTCCTCCCCATGTCCCTCCTCTCGCTGTCCTTAGAATGCAGCTTTTTCATCACCCCCTCCCCAGCAGTCTTTAATGAGACTCAGACTCCATCACAACCCTTCTCGGCTTGATTTATTTGATCAAATTCATATGATTCTTACTACACTACAGTCCCGTCAGTTCTTTTGGCCTGTGGCAAACTCTCTCTCTCTCTCTCTCTCTCTTTGAGTGTGATTAAAATGGTAAATCAGGGGCAGGTCCTGTGCTGTGTTTACTTGGAGCACCAGGCAGCTGCAAGCTGTTTGGCTGCTCTCTGTTTCTCCCGCTGTTTAGGCCCATTGCCATGGAGACCGCACCAGCGGCTGGAACCGGGCCCTGGGCTGTTTTGGTTACATTCACACTGAGTGGAAAAAAAAGAAACGTTTTTGCACCATCGCTGCTGCAGTGTCTGCTTGAGTTAGCATGGTGCAACGAGTGAGTGAAAGAGAGAGAGAGAACAGGTATTCAGAGAGAGAGAGTTTAAGAGAGAGTGTAGACTTAAAAAGAGAGAAAGATGGGGGGGGGGGGGGGGGCACAAGAGCATTACATCATTGCTGGAGTGGAGTCAGAAGGGAAGGATATGAGTCAGTGGACTGACTGTGCCTGGCGCTCTCTCTCTCTCAAGTGGTAGTCAAGCCTCTTCTAGTGAAGTTACTTCATTTGAGTCTGTAGAGATGGATGGATATGCTCATAGTGGAGTTTAGAAAGCTTAAAACTTTATAAACTCAACTACTCATGTTACTATATCTATGAAACTGTATGTAAAGGGGAGCAGAATAACGATTTAAAGGAATAGTTCACCCCAAAATACAAATTCTGTCCTTTTTTACTCACTCTCATGATGTTCCAAACCCATATAACTTTCTGTCTTCCGCATAACTCAAAAAGTTTTTGCAGACTGCCCTGGCTGATCTTGTGCATACATTAAAAGTGATTAGATAGTGGGGCTGTCAAGCTCAAAACATTACCATAAAAAAGTCCATATGAATTCTTCTAAAGCCATGAGATAACTTTACATGATGAAAAAGACTTAAATTGAATTAGTTATTCAAATGCCATAGCTCTCAAATGTCATTTGTACTTGTATACATTTTAAATATGGCACATCAAGAAATGCATTGTGCCAGGTTTGGCGTCAGTGATGAGACATGTGAAAAGCAATGACATTTGATTTGGTGTCAGTAGCCCTCGTGTCCATTGAGGGTAAAAAAATTAAGACATAATTTTCATTTTGGGGTTGAACTATTACTTTAATGTAAAATGTATTGTTTATAAAGGCTTGAGTATGTCTAGAATCTGGCATCTTTTAGAATTTGTCTCAATTTCTCCTCTAAATTGTATTATAGAATGCATTGACTATATCGTAATCTAGAAACTTCTGGAATTCATCTGATTTCTCCTCTAGATTATATTCTAGAATGCAGTGACTATCACCATATTGAAAATCTTCTAGAAATCTCAAATTTATCTAGATTTATCTTCTTGATTGTGTTCTATAATGCACTGAATGTGTCATTAGGTAAAATCTAAAATCTTCTTGAATTTGTGTAGAATTCTCTTCTATTTTATGTTCTAGAATGCATTATGTATTGCTTTTATAAGCTTCAATATGTATAGAATCTGGTGTCTTCTAGAATTCAAGACTTCTCCTCCAGATTGCCACTATCTACAATGGCACCTTCTAGAATTCCAGAATTCATCTGGATGTTTCCTGTAGATTCTGTTCTAGAATGCATTGTATGTCACCAAGAATCTTTTAGAAATCTAGAATTGATCTAGATTTCGCTTAAAGATTGTGTTCTAAAATGCTCTGAATGTCTTTAATTCATCTACAGTAGAAACCTCTTTTAGATTGTATTCTAGAAAAGTGGTTCTCAACAAGGGGGTCGGGGCCCAATAGGGAGCCTCAGCAAACTTCCAGGGGTGTTGCAAATGACAGCAGAACATTTAAAAGTTTTAAGTTTCACCCAAAAAATCAAGTTCTGTAATTTTTTACTCACTTTCATGTTGTTTCAAACCAACAAGACTTTCTTTCTTCTGCATAACACAACAGAAGTTCAGCAGACTGTCCTGGCTGCTCTTGTCTTTACATTCAAAGGAATTGGATAGGGAGGCTGTGAAGCTCAATTGGGGTCGAAGCCAAAGAGCTACCTCTTTTGGCTCTGACCCCAATTGAGCTTCACAGCAAACTTCCAAGGGAGTCACAAATGAGTTCATATTATTTAATAAATTAAATGAATAAATTGAACTAATTTAAAATACTAAAAAAATCACATTTTTTATGTGCATTGCATCACCATGACACTTAAGATTATTCTGTGGCACTAAGACCCTATATGTTAGGACAGGATAGAGTAACTTCTGTAATGCTTTTAAACTTGAGGTGTGACTTTAAGGCAGCGATGTTGTGTTTGGTGTCTGTTAGCTCAGAGAGAGGAACAGAGAGAGAATGATAGAGGAAAAACCTGGAGAATTAGAGAGGGAAAAAGATGACAAAGAAAGGAGAGTAACTGAAAAGAGGAGTGATGTTATGTTGGAGCGGGAAAGCAGTGTGTGTAATGTGAGAGGAGAGGGTATGGTTTCACTGTGTGTGTGTGTTTGTGAGTGTGCATCTGTGTGCCCGCCCTGACCCTCCGGGGGTCTTTTTATCCCCTCTGAGATGACAGGCTGTCATTTTATGAAATCTATACTGTGCTCCTCACGTACACTAACACACACACGCACGTACGCTTGCACACACACACACACACACACACACACAGTAATGCACTTGATTTCTAGATGTACTTTCACATAAGCAATTTCTATGAGTTACAAAAACGTTTATGCTATGACAATTTTAGTATGATATTGCTACTGTCATTATAGGTGTGTTAGTGGTGTTTGCCTTACTATTGCACATACTATTGCTCAAAATAAGTATTAGGCCTAAATTTCGGCATGCAAATCATTTCAACCTGTTGAACATGAAAGATACCTAAAATACAATAAAATGGGTGAAAAAAATCCCATAGGCTTACATTGAAGGAGGGACTCAATGTATATTTAGGAACTAAAATATCATAGTTACTTGAGGGTGGGCTCTTTTGACCTATGCTTGTAAGCAACCACATAGGAACCACCCAGATCACCCTAGCAACTGCATAGCAACACACTTGCAACCACCCAAAACACCCAAGTTTCATATTGGCAACTTCTACAAAGTCAAGCACCGCTCACATTTTCTTAAATGTTTCTTCACATTTACTCTTGACACACTCTTTCTCTCTCTCAGAAGCAGGTGAGTGAGTTTGGCAGCGGAACCTGTGCTGCATCTAAAGCCTCTTTCTTCTTGTTGGCTAGGTTGAGCTCCTAATTAGGGCTGTTTCCTGTTCGCTGAGTTTTAAAGTGCAGCGGGACTGTCCTGTAGAGAGTTGCCTTACTCTCTGCTACACTCTTTCTCACTCTCTTTTTCTGTTTTTCTTCACCTCAATGGTAACAGGCCAAGGTTGGTTTTTCTTCAGCCTGTTGTTTGAGTGGCGGTTCTGTGAAGAGCTGTGCCTGTTCTGCCACAATAATGTAAATCCTTGTTCGCCTGCATAATTCCCACAATTCCTATATATTGAAACAGACATCTGCACACTGCATAGACATAAACATTTGAATGAACTCTGCTTTTGGTCACAGTTGACTGCAGATTTTATATTATTAGGAGAATGCTGTCATTGTTAGCATCGTAATTTGTAGGGATGCACAGATACCTGGATCGTTGTAGGCTGGATCAGTATCAGCTCCGATACTGATGTTTTTAGACAGATCGGGTATCGGTCCGACGAGCCCGATCCAAATCCGATACTGTGTTAGTCATGTTCGTTACTGTCAAGCTCCAAAAATGCAATAAAAGAACCATAAAAACACCATTAAAGTAGTTCATATGACTTGTGCATTTTATTCAAAGCCACTTACGATAGCTCTGTGAATCGCAAAAGGTTGTGTTTAATAAATAAATATACAGTATGCACGTGCAGCGCCAGCGCCAGCGTGTTAGCAAATGTTTACACACACAGACTCATGGCTATTTTTAGCCTTCACACAGTGTGCAATATTTGAGCGCTACTCACAAACAACATCTCAGAAGTAGATGCTCAATAGTTCGGTTCACTTGTAATATGCACTTAGAACAGCACCGGAGGAACATTTTACCAGAATTTGAATAAGAAGCGAATTAAACTACTGTAAAGCCCACAAACAGACAAATACAGGACTTCCTGGAGAGTCAGAATGTCAAAATAAAAGCCTGAGGGTTTTAAAGTTAAAGGTGCATGATTGAAATATATTACTGTTGTATTTAAAATTCTAAAAGTCAATAATAATAATAATAATAATAATAATAATAGTAATGTAAGTTGAATGGGTTCCAAAAAATAACTGTGAATGAAAAGTAGCCTGATATCTTACAACTAAATTGAACAAAAAGGAGATCTGAATCCTTTAAAGTCCAGATACAAGTTGAAAATATTTTAGCAAAAACAAAAAAAATGGCTTCTTTTCTACTGAAGACTTGGACTGGAATGACTGTTAATTTTGCTGCTTCATTATCCAGCAGACTAGTTAACAATAAAGTTTTTCTTAATAAGCTATACATTTATATTGAAATAATGTGTAGTTAGAGGTTTGTGTTTCTTTACATATAAAAGAGTACCCCCAATTATTTCCATACAATAATGTAAAGATGTTCTAAACCGATTATGCAAAAAACAACAACACTGGTATCGGATTGGTATCGGCATCGGCCGATACTTAGATTTCAGATATCAGAATTGGATCGGAAGAGAAAAAGTGGTATTGGTGCATCCCTAGTATTTTGTTGCTTAAAGTGCTAGAGTGTCTTAAAGGAATAGTTCACTCCAAAATGAAAAATTGTAAATAATTTACTTGCATGTCGTTTTATAAATGTGGTTCATTTGACTTGTGTGTTTTATTCCAAGTCTTGTGAAGTAACACAATAGCTTTGTAGGGAACTTTGATAAGCTATTTTGGAAAATACTGTATGTGAACGTGAATGAGTTTTGAGAGCTACACCAGAGGGGAAGATTTTTAGCCAATAACGATTATGTCTCTGTTTGTTTCTCACACAAAGATATTGTATAGCTTTAGAAGATTTCATATGGACTGCTTTAATGGTATCTTTTGGTGGTTTTTTGTGATTTTGTGATTTTAGCAGCCACATTCATGTTAATGAAATAGAAAATCACTCCATGTGTGCTCCACAGAAGAAAGAAATTGATACGGGTTTGAAATGAGTTTTTTTGGGTGAAATAACACTTAAACCGCCAAATCCATTAGCAGTTTAAAAATGAGCAAAATCTCTCCTGGCTGTGTGTGTGTGTTTCAGAGATGTAAGATTGTTAAAGGGTCTTAGAATGTGATGGATTGGAGTGCTAGACACAAATGACAATATGTCAGGATGTTAATGACTGTATGTGTCTATGTATGTGTGGGTGTGTGTGTGTGTGTATGTGTGTGTGTGTGTGTATTTAGTAATCATCCAGTGTAAATGCTGCTATTTAGGCTGAATAAATACAGGTATTTGTTCAGGTGGAGACCCCCTCCTCTCCCTTTCAGCTGTCAATCAGCCCTCCAGTCAGACCCAAATAATGCTTGTCATCTGAGGCTAAAAGGTTATTTAGACAAGCTGTGTTTCTCCACACTATGTGGTGGTCCATACCTGCAAGACAGCATAAATGTGATGAAATTAGTGAGTGCTATATCTCACACATTATATCACTATATAATATATAATATCACTGCGGCCAGGGGAAGTGTAGTGCTTCACTGTGACGTGCACAGAACCGTGGCAGCAGGGGCACAAGCCCCTGCCTCTTTCATTCACAAATCTAAAGGTGCCCTTCTGGTTGTCCAGAAAAAAGACATTTTAATAATTAAATTAAAATATAATTATAATTAAATAAAACAAAATGAAAATCTTTTAATAATCTCACAATAACAGTAATAATGTATTATTATGAGGTTTCTTTGTAAATTGTGGGGGTATTAAAGAAAATTAATTGTAGGTGTCTTAAACATTGCGTGCTACAGCAGATTGGGGGCGGATTCTAATCATAAGTGATCCTCCCTATGCCCTATACTCACTGTATACTCACAAGTGCAGACCCCTTGAAGTGGGTACTCTGAAGGGAACATAGAATTACTGTATGAATGTGCTCTTTGTTTTGGGGGAGGGCCCATTCATTTTCTCACTTTCGTTTGGATCGAGCTTTCAAGTGGCATCCCCTCCCGCAGCAGTGCCCTTTGAGGGAGCAGAAATGTCATTTTGAATTCACCCCGGAGCATCAGCTGTTTTTTTTTTATTCTGTTTGTGTTTCATGAAGTTACAAGCGAAACGCAACAGAAGATGTCTGTTTACAGCATTTAACTCTAAAAGCTTTTTTCTCCGGGCGATTACTTGATATTAATTTAATATGTGAGTGAAATAAAATGTGTTGTTTTCTATTCGCGAACTTTCCGATCGGCACAATGATTTGACTGTATGTTTGACAGTTTGTGTAGAGTAAATAATCATATTTCATAAGTTATGGAAATAGAACCCTACTAATTTGTCAGCAAATTAAAAAGTAATTGGTAAGAGTTGCTTATATTGCCTGTATTCAATGTAAAGTCTTTAAAGTGACACCTATTTTGTGTTATTGAGGCGAGTAGTTATTAATTTTGAAGATTTCTTTTTCAGCATGGAACGTCAGAAGTATGCCAAAACATGTTTATGTATTATTGTTTAAGCGACTCAAGTGCAAGCATACAGTAATTTCCTCATTTCTTTCCTATAATAAATAACATGTAGCCTACATTTCAACATGTTCACATACTTTAGAATCCAGAAATTACATTGCTTGCATTGCTTTTGTTTATTTATGAAACATATATTTAGCGTGTTGGCTGTGTTCTCACAGAACGACACTGACACACCAACGCAGAACTATAAATGCAAACCAACACAGGTCAGATAAAATGTCCACTCTATGTATTGTGTTGTAAGTTTAGATTAATACTTGATTGCTACCGCATTTCCAACATCACATCTGCAGTGTAGACAGCTTTATTATTTATAATGGGAGTGGTCACATCATATTCAGTGATATACATATAATACGTCTTTTATAGAATACTGCCATTAACTGAAGGAGCTGTCTGACTCTGGCAAATCCAGTTTGGTTTTTGTTTAAACTAATAGACTAATCACTTTCAGAAAAATACCATGGTACCATTTTTGGGCATGTAGGCTACCCATTCAAAACCATGGTGATGAGGTCAGAATGGAAGTAGCAGAGATAAAATGATAAAGTGAGGGTGCAGAGATGAGGAAGGGAAAAGAGTGATGAGACAAAAAAAAGATTAGAGCTCTATAACCAAAAAGACACTGTGCCGTTATCAGGGTAATACCATGGTACTGAATGATTATATTCATATTTCATGAAACTGTCAGAGTACTCCAAGATACTTAAAAAAACACCATGGTTTTACTATGACCAGTGGTGGAAATGGCCGAGATTCATTGGGGGGACTCTAGTTGGGGGGCTTTGTTCACCGAAGATGCATTAAATTGATATATTGCATGCATATATATTGAAAATAATTGAAAAATAACATTAAAGGCATTTATAGTGTTACAATTGACTATTTCTTTTAAAATAAATGATGTTTTCTTCAAACTTTCTGTTCATCCAAGGATTCCTCCGAGGATTCTACATGCAGCAATGCAAGTGTTCAGCATATACTGTTAATTAAAGCTGCTAGTTTAGGACCTGTGAGGAGTCTGTTTCTCAGATTAGAGACTCTGATGTACTTGTCTTGTTGTTGTTCATCTGGGTTGTCCACTTCTCTCTCTGTCCTGGTTAGATCAAGTTTGTTTTGTTCTTTCAAAACAGAAGTGCATGGAATAACCTTCATCTCAAAAGAACAATAGATTGATGAATTTGAGGATAAATTTGTTTCTTTTTGGTTATTTTTAAAACTGAAATTTGGGGGCCTGGGTAGCTCAGCGAGTAAAGACTCTGACTACCGCCCCAGGAGTCACGAGTTCGAATCCAGGGCGTGCTGAGTGACTCCAGCCAGGTCTCCTAAGCAACCAAATTGGCCCAGTTACTAGGGAGGGTAGAGTCACATGGGGTAACCTCCTCGTGGTCGCTATAATGTGGTTCGCTCTCAGTGGGGTACGTGGTGAGTTGTGCGTTGTTGCCGCGGAGAATAGCGTGAAGCCTCCACACGCGTTATGTCTCCGCGATAACGCGCTCAACAAGCCACGTGATAAGATGCGCAGATTGACGATCTCAGACGCGGAGATTCATCCTCCGCCACCCGGATTGAGGTGAGTCAATACGCCACCATGAAGACTTAGAGCACATTGGGAATTGGGCATTCCAAATTGGGGAGAAAAAGGGGAGAGAAAAAAACAACAAAAAAAACTGAAATTTGACTCGCAAGTGTAAAGCAAGTGTACTCATACCTCAGCTGGAAAAAGACACTATATTGCAATTTCCATTACATTATGTACTTGTGGATGGTATTGTGAGCAAAGAAATCCGTATATTTGTGCATTCTTCTGGTGTGTGGATTTGTGAATTGAGTGCATGTGGATCTGTTGCGTATATGTGTGGATCGGTTGCCTGTGGATTCCCATGTGCATTTGTCGATCTGTTGCGTGAATGTGTTCTGACCACTCACATAGTCAACATTGGGCAACCACAGATGCAGAAGATCTCACGCATTTATGTACGGACCTGCAAGGCTTTCGTAGGCTATTAAGTGGAGAAAAGATAGAAATACTCTTTATTCCCCAAACAAATGTAGCCAGTTTGAATGGGAACACCGTTCCCCCACGAAATTCACTCCAGGAATGGCGCGTCCCCCCACCCCCCTCCTCTTTTCAGCCCTGACTAGGACACATGTCAAAAACATGGGATTATCACAGGTAAAATAAGGGTAAAATATGGTGCTTTTTGTTAGGAATATAACAGAATACGTTATTATTATTTGTCAAAAAGGAAATAATGGAAAAAATTATGTTTATAATACAAGAAAAATGCTTAAATACTCAAAAAGCAAAGAATAAGTTAAGTATATATAAGTGTAACTCTTTAAAAAATAATAATAAAAGAAAAGAAAATCAATGCCCCTTTTTCTGTGCACGCCACTGGTGCTTCATGCCATCGTTGTGTGTTTGGTGTGCTGAAACTGCGTGTTATGTGTCAACAGCATCACACCTGAGGTTCTGTTAAGTGTATTGCCTGTGTGTGCAGATATTTTGACGTTTTCATGAAAAGGCACATTTTGTTCAGTTCAATTGGAGTAAACGTAAGAAAACGCCTTACCTTGATAAATATGTTTGAGAAACTTTTTGAAATTAATGATTATGTTGCGTACACTCACGTGTAATAAAGGCTCAAGGAAAGTATTTTAATACCTTTTACATGATGGTTACATCACTTGACGTTTTTTAAGTCATTAATTTTTTTATTATTATTATTATTATTTTTGTAGAAAATGCTACAATTCTACGAATTTGACATGTTTTATACTATATTTTTATCACCTACAATTTATTAATGACCCATTAATCCAAACCTATGCTTTAACTGAAACACACAGGGCTTGATCTGCCTAAGACAAGAGTCAGTAAACCTCAATTGGGAGCTTCCAGCAGGATGTCTCTTGCTAGGAAACCTGTCCCTTATCTCTGTCTGTCTAACTGTGCATGATGACTTCTTAAGAAATAAAATAAGGCACTGAAATTCTTTGGAACTATGACAAACAGAAATGAGAACTGAATTTACTGCCGGTATGTTATTAATTCCTAATAATGGCACATGGTTAGCGTTGTTGACGTCAGTTTCAAAAATGAAACTTTTATCTGAGGAAATAAGTTAATCTCTGTTTTCCTTTTTTCTTCTTCTTCTCATTTTTCTTTCTCTTTTGGTTCTCTTAGGCCAGTGCCTGGTTCCCTTTCCTCGTTGTTGCACCTGAGGAACAGACAGCGACAGCCAATGCCGGCCTCCATGCCTGGCACACTGCCTGACCCCTCTATGCAAGGATCTTCTGCCGTTCTGATGCCTGTGAGATCATAAATACACCACTGCCCACACCCACAAGCATGCACAATGCATTTACACTTCTCAATGCACAGTTCCTCTGCTATTCTGATGCGCCTGGCTTCTGAAAAACATTAATACACACACACACCAAACTCATCCTTTCAAAATCCACTCTAAGGGTGGATCATGGTGTTTTTTTATGGTATGAGTAATTTGTATATAATAGTAACAGTTTATATAACATAAACAAAATTTGATGGAAATTTAACAAAAATGTTTCATATAGTATATGTATGTTAACCTAAAAATGTGTTTCATGTGGTAACACCTAAATTAACTGGTTTTATTTAAGTCAAAATTATTATTTACTATGTCTGAATCAACCTGATTACATAAGGTTTCACCAACAAAGCTAGGTAAGTAAAAATAGCTCCTTAAGTAACTGCAGGATACCACTTTTATTTTCAGTTTATTTTTTTGTATATATATATATATAAAATTCAGTAAATGAAACTTGTTTCTTTTCTTTTTTATGTGGACTTGTTGGATGCAAACCAAAAGATAATATTATTTATAAAAAATGAATAGTGCAAACATCAGTGCAAATTAGCTTCATAAAACGGATAGCTTCAACTGTAAAGTCAATCTGTTCAGTAAGTTGCAACTTAGCATTTCAGTCACAAACGACTAAATTCTAAGAATAAGAATACGTTTTTCAATAAGAATAAGTGTCTAAGAATAAGTTCTTCCTCATTGATTTGATTGGAAAATGTCCTGCTCTGTATTTTTGCATTACTCTATTTCTACAGTAACATATGTAACACATCTCACGCATTATAATACCATCATACCGCCTAACCCTACTTCACTCTCATGCTTTTCTCAGCTCTGCTATAAATTAACGCCTTTTCCAGTGCCGTAGCCCATATCAGTACCTGTTTTATCAGGAAGCCCATCAGCAGTGGTGTAATTTTCTACCAAAGCTCAATCTGTTTTAATTCTATTTCAGAAATGTCAATAAGAACCTGAATGCAAGCTGAGGAGGCAGTGTGTGTGTGTGTGTGTGTGTGTTTGAGAGAGCTGCCCGTATCAGAGTTCTAATGACACAACACATGTTCTCATTGTAACATAAGCCAGTCCATGTTGAATGTAGAGGTAAATGCAAAGATTATTAAATTAAAATGGGGTTTTTTTCAGTCTCGATTGGCATCCCAGGAAAGGGGGATCAGCGCGGGGAGATATTTTCAAACCAAATATTCTTCCAATAATTAAAGCGGACTGCTGCGCTTTCACCCTGATATGGGTCAACAGGGGGTTGGGTTGGGGTGGGGATCTTGGAGGTCTTGGGTTTTAGTAACAGGACCCCAAGTTGAATGCACCATTTTAGAGTTTCACCTAAAAGTGAACGTAAATTACCGGCACACTCTTTTATACGTGCAAACATCTGAAACTGAATTTCAGCTTTTTGGTCAGTTGCAACCATCTGAATTAACATGTTCTGTTAAGTGCACAGGCAAGCTCACAGGACTGTGTCAAACTGAGCTTTGGTTGAGTGTGTCACCTTGTTAATAATTCTATTTTATGCTTCACACCTCTGTAGTATTCAAATTTCTCTCTTAGCTTGTCTTTGACTGCTGCTTTGACCACAGAGCTGCAGAATATGCATAGAAACACACACCACATACGAAACCACACACATGCATATTGACTTCGCAATCTAAATGGAGATTTTTATGAACAATACTATAATATAATATACAGTAATATAATTATATAGTGTATAATTATATAATATATGTTTTTATGTCAAACCAACAATAATATTAATATATAATACATTAATATTATTAATATAATTATAATGTTATGTATTAATATTATTATACTACAAATACTATATTAATGTAATTAATAATTCATTAAATCATAATATAATATAAATTATAAAAATATATAAGAAATATAAAAACATATTATAATTCATAAACAACTATTTATATTTTTTAATAAATCTAAATATGTTTTTTGAAAAATGTTGATAATTTTTTTATATAATTAACTTTATTAATCACTATTGACTATCTCTAATCAATCTTATTCTAAACTTTTGTAGTATAGCTAAACTATTGCAAAAATAACTACACATGCAAACACACACACACACACACACACACAAACTTGTTTTTATATCATTGTGGGGACTTTATACAGATCTAACAATTATTTCTATCCCCTATCTCTAACCCTCACAGAAACCTTTGTGCATTTTTACATTTATCCTTATGGGGACATTTGGTCCCCACATTGTAGTATAAACATAGTACACACGCACACACACACACATAATTCTTTTCTATGTTTTTCAGTTAAAATGCGTCAATATATTATTATTTTTTTTGCATTTTATTAATTTGCTCAAAGCTGTTTCATGCATTCATTGATGCATTTAATTGACATTTTTTCACATGTGTGTGTGTGTGTTTGTGTAGTTATTTTTTGCTATAGTTTAGCTATAAACTACAAAAGTTTAGAGTAAGGTTGATTAGGGTCAGTCTATAGTGATTAATAAAGTAATTTTTAAATAACATTAACTCTTCCGACTGCAGATGGAGAGGCAAATGTCCATGGG
Source organism: Myxocyprinus asiaticus (assembly GCF_019703515.2). NCBI lineage: Eukaryota > Metazoa > Chordata > Actinopteri > Cypriniformes > Catostomidae > Myxocyprinus > Myxocyprinus asiaticus. The sequence continues at coordinate 32,017,601 of NC_059358.1, read as the reverse complement.
CTCCAACATGATGGGCATGCAAGGCCCCACCCACAGCAGCTCATGCTCCTCCCCTCATGTTCCATCATTGCACTCAGAGGCAAAACTGGTAAGTCAGTCTGCGTGCACACACACACACACACACACACACACACACATACACACACACACTAGTCACCCATGTAAGATATACACAAAAGGACTTTTCCCTCTCATTCTCTAATGCTCAGAGACCTATGCAAGCACACATAGGCAACTTTCTTTCTTTTTTCACTGCTGTGTTTGCCAGCTTGTTGAATGTATATCTTGATGCCCCAACACACACTTGTGCCTCCATGGCTTGTTAGCACTAGTCCAGTATGGCCAGTAGCAGTTTTAACCACCATGCAATCTATGCAATTGCATGGGGCCCCGGATGTCAAGGGGGCCCCTAGCCCCGGTAGGAAAGCTCAGAAAAAACGCTGGAGGGATGACATGTTGTTCTGGGTACACGTGTGAATACTCTGTTGTCAGTGCTCTCAGAGTGGTTCCCGTGAGAGGTCCGCCAGGTTCGGGACAGTTTTTCAAGTAGGACTTTGGGTTCGGGTTTGTAATTTATGAAAAAATATACAGGTCTTCCAAAATTGTTTCACCCACGCACTCTCAATTGCAGACAGGTGCGAACTTGATGATTAAAAACGTATTTTTGCGTGCGTCTGCTCTGTTTTCCATTGTTTTCCTATGTAGACACGCGCTGGACGAACATTCATTACTGCTGCACCACGTCTTGCTGATTCTTCAGCTTCTCACGTAGGACTGGCACATTTTTAGACACTGTGTGAAGTGAAGTTAAATAGAACTTCAGGTCTCAAAAACGCATGTCAAGACACCTGCGTTCTGTTTCATTCGTTGCGCGGCATCTAGATTGTTTTTAACGAAGTGTCACAAAGATTTAACATTCTGAACAAGTTCAGGTTGCAAAGAGGTGACTGTTACAATTTGTAACATTATTCCAGATTGTTCTGCACCAAGCAAAGTTTCAGCGCTTGATAAACGGCAATGTTTTTTTTCCTTCTGCTCTAGTGTGCTGAGGGGCTGCCATGACTTGTATGTTTACTGTTACAATACTGTTACGAATGTTGCCTATGATACTTACATAAAATACTGCCTTTTGCAACATGATGAACAATACCCTGCAGCATTAGAATAGATCCAGGTGAAAGTAAAGTATAAAAGACAGAAATATATTACTATTGTATATAAAAAAATCCTCAATGTAATAATTATAATACCATAATCATATTATAATGACAAACTGGACAACAATAAATAATTGTTGGGTTATAATAATCATAAATAACAACTGAATTCTAAAATGTTATTGAGTGAAGTAGTAGGTTTTGCACATCCTATTCATTAAAAAAGTGTTTTGTAAAAATATACTGTAAATATAGCTTTTTTTTTATCAATGTATTGTGGAAAAACTGGAAAACATGCATTAATTATCTTAAACTAGATTTGTATTTAATTAAACATTTTGAATGTACTTGGCTTCACCGGCTTAGAGGATGAATTTAAAATCAAATTTTATGTAATTTTTTAAGCGAATATTTTCAAAATGGGGCTCCGGGTTGGTCGGTTGCTTGGGGCCTCAGAAATCGTAAACCGCCTCTGAGTATGGCAATGATGTCATCAGAAACAAAGCAGCCAGTCAGAGCTGATGGAGACAGAGAACGAGAGACAGAGGAAGAAAAAGAAAGAAACTGGTGGAGAGTGCGAGAGAGAGTGTTCAGTTTTCTGGAGTACAGAAAATAAATATATTTTGTTATGCACTGTGAATATATGTACAGATGACAAACTGAATTTTTGATAGTTGTGTAGTAGCCTGGATAATATACTAAACTGAGCTTACACACAATGGCTTTGAATTTTAAATGTTTAGTTCACTCAAAAACAAAAATTCTGTTATCATTTATCATGTCATTCCGAACCTCAGTGATTATTATCTTCCATAGAACACACAAATAAATATATATTTTGCAGCATATCCTGGATGCTTTCTCCATACAATGTAAGTGAATAGGGATGGGGGCTCCAAATATGGCAAAAAAGCACCATAAAACTGTCATAAAAGTAGTTCGTTAAACGTGTGCTCTATATTCCAAGTAGTCTGAAACCATACAATAACTTTGTCTGAAAAACAGGCTAAAATTGTAATTTTTGTTTCTCAAAATGTTGCCCTTCACTGTAGCTCTCAAATCTCATTTGCGTTTGCGTACATTCAAATATGGTGTGTCAAGATTTTGTTGTTAAAAAAAGAAGCTTTTTTTTTTGTCATTTTTGAGCTCAACAGCCCCAGTCCACATTTATGGATAAAAGCAGCCGGTACATTCTGCAAAATAACTTTTTGTTTTCCAAGAAAGAAAGAAAATCATCAGGTTTGAAACGACATGAGGTAGAGTAAATGAAGAAAGAATTTTCATTTTTGGGTGAATTATTCTTTCAATGTTACTTACTTTGGAGGGCTGTTACATGCATCTGCCTGTTCTGGTACAGTTATCATAGATCCCATTAACAATGTGACTGCTCACACATTTCATTTGAACTTCATAGCGCTTGCGAGAGGATCAGGAAGACAGATCTGGTAATTAGATTATAATCCACTAATTATACAGTATCATAATCCGGTATTTGTGGATTTGGAAATGGGACTCAGGAGGGAGTTAATTATTTTGCTCTGAGAAAAAGGAGAACACAGAGGTTTCAAGAAAGGAGGAGGCCGATATGAATAGTGAAAAAAAAAAACAATACAAGATAAAAGGCAGAAAGAGAGAGAGTGTCTGGATGTCAAAGCATGAGTGATGATTCTGATGGTGGGAAGAACGTTCGAAGAGCACTTAACTCTCTCTCTTTCCCTCTGTCCTGTTGGAGATTGATTGCCCTGTGTATTTTTTTTAATCCTTTTGTTTGTTCCCATGGTAACGGGCAGCGGGAGCATAATATTACTTTAATGTGCAGTCTTATCTGTCCCCTGGCTGGACTCCAGGCACATCCCCCCTCTCTCAGACTCTCTCAGCCCTGATTGTAATTGAATTATAAATTCTTTTTTGTTTTTTGCTCCGACACATGAGCCATTTGTTTTAGGCATTCAAAGAGTCACTAAAACAGTCATGTAGGGAGAATATAACACAGGTCACTCTGCCTTTGAATCTAGGCTAATGTAATTATCTGTAAGAATGCAAATATGTAACAACACTTTTATTACAGCTCACACATAATGTAAAGGAAATCTATAAGCTTGACAAAAAGCTGCCAATGTCTTAAGAATTTTTTTTATTTTTTATATAATGTACATTTATTAATTAATCATTTTTCCCTTTGATGTATGCAAAAGGATATTTATTCAGATATAACCAAATTCTGGGGATATTTATAAGCAGTTTTGCCCTAACCCACACCCTAATCCTAACCTTTAAGAATTGAAATACATTTATTAAAATAGTACTTTTATTATTTTATTTATAAATTGTTTTTCTGAGATCCTGACCTTTTATTTAAATTTCTTTTTTGTTACATTTACTATGGCATTCATGCCCATCCGGGTTGTATAATGGTAATGGTTGCTATCAAGTGACCTGTTCTGGGGTGATCAGAGCCATGTGTCCCCCACATGGCCTGGCCCAGCCCAGCATAACCCCAACGTGGAGATCCAGCCCTAATCTCATTATACAGAGATGTTGACTTACTCCAAATGGGAAATATCTCCCCCACTGTAACCTCATACCCAACCCTCAGCCACGAGAGAGAGAGAGAGAGAGAGAGAGAGACGAACCAAAGAACATAAAGAAAGTGAGAGACAGAGAAAAGTGCAAGATTGTGTATGTATGACAGAGAGAGCGAGTGTGTGAGATTGAAGGGATAGTATCATCTGTGTGTGTGCATGTGTATGTATGTGTGTGTGTGTCTGTGCTCTTTGGCCAATGAAGCCAAATTGATTTTGTGGTGGGCCAGGGGGTCTCCGGTGGAAAAAAAAACTGCTAAAAGTGCTTTTGTTCCCACGGGACTGCTGTCAGATCGTCTCTCTCTCTCTCTCTCTCTCTCTCTCTCTCTCTTTCTCTCTCTCACACACACACACACACAGTACTGTGTGGCAGAGTGCTGTGCTGTCTTCATACTCTGTGGTTAAGGTGTCATTTATCTCAGGCCAGATGTGGATGAGCAGCCTCTTGTGTTTGTGGCTGTTTTGCTCTTGGGCTGAGCAGCAGGATATTTATTATTAATGAAGTCACTGATTATACGTTTCAGATATCCAGTTGTTCGATGTGTTGGGCAGATGTATTTGCTCTGCTGTAGTGGTGGGAGTGAACTATAGTGTGTATAAGTGTGTGAGAGTTTATAGAGGCTGTTCTCTCTTTTCCCCACTCTGAGATATGTTATCACAGTATTTTTTTTCGATCACGTAAATAATGCTAAAAACCTGATTATTGTAGTTTTGTGTGTGTGTGTGTGTGTGTGTGTGTGTTGGTTTTACTGTACTTACTATTCCGAAGTTCTAACAACTTTTAGGAACACAAGAAATGAATATTGATGCAGATTTTTTTTATTACTATGATTTGTTTTTTACATTTCAAACCAACAAGCATTAGTTATGTTTAGTAACTTGTTGCCTTGTGATGTCAGGATGAGTTTGTTTCTCCTAAATACCCTTGCTGTGTTTTATGAACCAAGTTTTGAGGTCTGTGTGTGGTGTTTTAAGGTATTTCGTGTGTGTGTGTGTATTGTTTTGTTTTTTGTCTCATGAGTGCTTATGTGATCAGTGTTGATGTGATGTTATCAGTAGTTTAAAAAAAAACAAGCACTTCATTTGCTACATTTACTTAATCATTTTTTAATTCAAATAATAATAATAATAACATACAAACTTTTGCCTTCATTTTGAAGTTTAAAGACGTACACCGAAAAACAGACTATTTATCTCACATAACCAAGCAAAATGTCTTGTGTCTGTGGAAAAGGAAGCCCTGACACAGGCCTCTTATCAGAGAGAGGAAAAGGCCTGTGAATGTGCCTGCTGAATCTTGTCAAACTTTCAGTTTCAACACTGTTTTGACATGTTTAGGGTTTTAAAAGAAAAGTCCCTATGATTTTTTGGCTGTTGCATCATTGTAGTATCTTTATGAGCTTAGAACTTCCTTTGAAACAGTCATTTAAATATCCGCTTAAAGCTACCGTAGCCCAAAAACATACACCGATCAGCCACAACATTAAAACCACCTGCCTAATATCGTGTAGGTCCCCCTCATGCCGCCAGAACAGCTCTGTCCCACTGAGGCATGGACTCCACAAGACTTCTGAAGGTGTCCTGTGGTATCTGGGACCAAGACGTTAGCAGCAGATCCTTTAAGTCCTGTAAATTGCGAGGTGGAGCCCCCATGGATCGGACTTGTTTGTCCAGCACATCCCATAGATGCTCAATCGGATTGAGATCTGGTGATTTTTTAGTCCAAGTCAACACCTTGAACTCTTTGTCATGTTCCTCAAACCATTCTTGAACAATTTTTGCCATGTGGCAGGGTGCATTATCCTGCTGAAAGAGGCCACTGACATCAGGAAATACCGTTACCATGAAGGGGTGTACGTGGTCTGCAGCAATCTTTAGGTAGGTGGTACGTGTCGAAGTAACATCCACATGAATGCCAGGACCCAAGGTTTCCCAGCAGAACATTGCCCAGAGCATCACACTGCCTCTGCTGACATGCCTTCTTCCCATAGTGCATCCTGCTGCCATCTTTTCACCAGGTAAATGACGCACACGCACCTGGCCATCCACATGATCTAAAAGAAAGCGTGATTCATCAGACCAGGCCACCTTCTTTCATTGCTCCATGGTCCAATTCTGACGCTCACGTGCCCAATGTCGGTGCTTTCGGCGGTGAACAGGGGTCAGCATGGGCACTCTGACGGGTCTGCGTGTACGCAGCCCCACACGCAACAAGCTGTGATGCACTGTGTGTTCTGACACCTTTCTATTATGGCCAGCATTACGTTTTTCAGCAATTTGTGCTACAGTAGCTCTTCTGTGGGATCAGACCAGATGGGCTAGTCTTCACTCCCCATGCGCATCAATGAGCCTTGGGCACCCATGACCCTGTCGCCGGTTCACCGGTTGTCCTTCCTTGGACCACTTTTGGTAGGTACTAACCACTGCATACCGGGAACACTACACAAGAGATGCTCTGACCCAGTCGTTAAGCCATCAAAATTTGCCCCTTGTCAGAGTCGCTCAGATCCTTACGCTTGCCCATTTTACCTGCTTCCAACACATGAAATTCAAGAACTGACTGTTCACTTGCTGCCTAATATATCCCACCCCTTGACAGGTGCCATTGTAACGAGATAATAAATGTTATTCACTTCACCTGTCAGTGGTTTAAATGTTGTGGCTGATCAGTGTATTTGGACACTTGGATACTTAGGTCACACTTAAAAATGTCTGAATGTCATTGCATTAGATAGAAAATATCAAACCAAGTTGCTTTTGGAAACAAATGATGCCAGACCTTTTTTCATTAACTTGACTTGACTCCTTTAAATTCATGCAGGTTTCCTAGCAGAGTGACCACAAATGTATTTAATCACAATGACTATGTTTCAACAATGTTTGAAAAATCAGAAAGTGTCCAAATACTGTACTTTTTGTCTTAAATTTGAACAATATATAAATTGTTTTATAATTTAAAACCTAACGAACATATTGTGAAATGTTTTGCTTAAAAAGATTGTGCTCCATTTCTTTAAAATAAATGCTACTTGGTTTGACATTTTGTTATCTAATGCAATGAAATGTATACATTTTAAGAGTGGTTCAAGTGACCAGATACTTTTGGGGGTACTGTTTTAATGAATTGTGCCTAAAATGATCTGTGAAATGCTGCAAATTAGATTATAGACTACAAAAATTACATATCTTTGTTTTGTTTTTGAGTAAACATTTTTTAAACATATTTAAAACAAGATTAATTATACCTGAGAAGCAAATTGCTTAAAATATTTTTGTTTTCAGGCAGTGTATGTAATAAAAATTTATTTTGCCTTGCAAAAATAAAATATTTCACAAAATATATTATTTCATATTCTAACAGCTTTTTTTGCTTGGTAAGAAATTAATATAACATTACTCTACAAAAAATAAGTAGTAAGAAAGACACAGAATTAGAAATCATTGTTGTAAGAATATTTGCTTAGCTGCTCCACACTAGTGGTGCTCGCAACCAGGAACTGAAAATCGATTATTCCTGGTTGGAATGTTAGTCTCACTAGTCATGCCAGTGACAGTTTTAAAATCTGTATTTCTTTGTTTTATCAGGGGTAATTATCTATTACTTACATTGTTACCAAGAATGATAGATTTGTCACTAAGCATTAGGCTAGGTAGTGAGTTTTTTTACGAGGTAAACAATACTATATGTTCTTGCTGTGTTTCTCCAGGGCTATTGCGCTGGCACACACCGAACAGATGACATAATCTTATGCATGCAGTAAATGACTTTTTTTTTTTTTTACTTGAGTAGTGAAAACAAGAAACTTTTCTCAAAGAAACATTTCACCAAGGGATAAAGCTATCAAAGTGATGTAAAGTCATTATGAGAGAGATGGGAATTCAGGCTTATGTAATCAAACCCTCATTCATCCACAGTGGATCAGAGCTGAACACAAAAGTGTCCAGACACAGACATTGAAGGCATACTTTAAGTGAAACGTTACTTTTCATAAAAAAGTTTTTTTTTTTTCTTTTTTTTTAATGAACAACATACTACTAAAACATTCAGGCCTATGAAAATCCAAATTAATGTAATTGTGCTAGGTCACACTTTACATAACAGGGGTCTTTCAAGGCCAATGACATCTTGGTACAGATAGAGATGGAACAAGTTCCGTAAACATTTAAGGGCTGAATTTTAAGCTTGGCCTATAATTACCTGGGTAAAGTACCATATAATATATATAGATGGATTCAGTGCAACATTTAGCATTTAGCTTCTCAACTTTAGTTTTGGCTGAAGTTAATATTGTAAATTGTTTAACACATTTAAATGTTTTCACAAAAAATTTGTTTGAGATCAAACAATACTTGGCAGACCCCTTGCTACTTCCACGGACACACTAGGGGTCACAGAAACTTGTTGAAGACCCTTGCATTACACTGTTCATATTATAATGTAATTACATAAGTAATGAGTAATACTAATAAACATGTAATTAAACTGTAACACTTTACAATAAGGTTGTATTCATTGCCATTAGGTATCTACATTATGATCTAACAATGAACAATAATTTACAACACTTATTAATCTTGTTTAATGTTAATTTCAACATATACATATACATTTTTAAAATTAATTAAAATGTACTGTATATGTTAACATTATTTATTGCAGTATAGCCTAATATGAACTAACAATGAACAATTATGTTTTTATAAATGAACATTAACCAATATTAATAAAGGCTGTTAAAAATGATTGTTCATTGTTTGTTAATATGTTAACAAATATGACCTTATTGTAGTGTTACCAATTATTTTGTGGCACTTCTTGCAATTACACATTGTCATTATTGCTATTCTAATTAATTACTGTATATTTTCAAGTATTATGTACAACAAGGACACTGTCATACATAAAGTGATACCAAATGTGGGATATTTCAATAACGTAACTTAATTCAAATTTAATTGGTAGATTGTTTTAATGAGTCAGTGAGTCAGTATTTTATTTCTTATCATTTAAATTGTGTCATTTCACAATCTTAACACTAGAAGGTCATAGTTTGGTCCTTTACTGAGGAGACACCTGCGGCTGGAGCTCAGGTTATGTGTGAGGCTCTGTTTGTAGAATAAGGATCTAAATCCTTGTTTTGTAAGCAACATCTGTATGAATGGTGGCATTGTCAGGGGATGATGTCATAGGAGAGGGATGATGAGCTAACGCACAGCTGAAACAAGCAACACCGCGTAGCCTGGGCTGTACATACAGAGTTAACATACAAAGAAAAAGGGAGGGAGAGAAAGAGAAAGACAGCAATCCATCAAGATTATTCACAAATAAATAAATAACCTTTGCAGCTGTGCATTTATCATAATAAATACATGTAATAATCAATATTTTACATTTAAAACAATAATTTTTTTCACTTGAATAAAACCAGTTAATTTAGATGATGCCACATGAAGCACACATTTTTAGGTAACTGACAAAATCATTTTTACAGTGTGAGAAAATGTAATGTGACAGTATTTAGTCAATATTTAAAGTGTGTTTAGTAACAATCACCAACACAATGTACTATTCATAGCATCTATCATTCACATTTATATCATAAAGCCTCATTGAGCAATTGTGTAATTAATTACAGTGCTCGTAAGGCAGCACTGTTTTGATATTCCTCAAACATTCTGGCTAGGGTTTGTTTTAGATCCCTATTAAATATTACAATTCTGCAATTCATTCACCCTGTACCACCTGACATACAGACTCCATTCAAACTTTTTTTTTGTTCTTTTTTTTGCCGTAGATCATTTCAGCCTTAGGTGTGTTATTTTTTTTTATTTTATTTAATTTTTTGGCTTTTGTAAATGTTACAACTTTTAAGAAATGTAAGATTAAAGTTTAGATTAAAGTTATTGATAGAATGTTCACCATTCAAAATGTCACAAACAGTGATGACGTCATTGCAACATTTCCATTCTGGATTCAGTTTGGGTTTCTTTCTTGTATCTATTTGCATACTGAATTGTGATCTGCCTTGTCTTTCTAGGATCTATGTAACCATTATCTATAGCCAGCAGAACCAAAGCCTAACCTAAGTTTACCTGAAACTTTAACATTATTAGTTGGCTGCCTTGCAAGAATTTACTTCGGAAAATGCAAATTGTTAATTGTTATGGTTTCATTTTACTTACTGTATGTTTTCATGCACCTAAATGACAATTACTTCATCCAACTTAGCATGGAGGGGCAGAACTCTCTTTAGACTGATTGTGCTTGTAGTCTTTCCTTGTGAATGCAACAAAGGGATTATCTTGTTCAACCAATGGTTCTGCAGTCCACAATAGTTTTTATCACAATGGATGGTGGGATGGAGAAATTGCACCATGTATTTGTCTTCTAATGGTAGTATGTGTTGTTTTAGCTGCAGTAATAGACTGTATGGGCATGCAGCCTTTGAGTACGGTTCAGAAGCTGCGAATGGGTTTGCACACTAATGGAGCTTAGCTTGGTTAACCTGTCAAATATCCTGAGATAATCTACCCAGTTTATGTCCCTGTCTGTGCCCAAACATGCTGGAAACTCCAGAGTTCTCCTTCAATGCTTTGGAATGAGTATATTGCATTATTGATGCGCTATCTGATGAAAATTAGAGCAAAATCATTTGTATGACAGGCTGTTAGGGACAGCAAAGCATTTTATCACCATTTGTGTGCCCATATGCACCCTATTAATATTTATGTTTATTTTTCACTAATTTGGCATCTCCTCAACAACATTGATGAACTCATATGAAATAAACATCATTTTTCACACATCTCTGGAGTCAAATATGCCACAGTGTTGCACAACCACAGAGTTCACATTGTTCTATATGCTTGGGTATTGCACTTTTTTGCTGAATTTATTACATTTAGATAATTTGCTAAGACTAGGTTCCTCATCAACAGAGGTGTATAGTAACAAAGTACAAATACTTCATTACTGTACTTAAGTACAGTTTTTCAATATTTGTACTTTACTTGAGTATAAATATTTCTTTGGACTTTCACTACATTTTGAAGAGGAAATTGATACTTTTACTCAGATAAATTTCTCCTGACCCTTTTGTTACTTTTGCAACTGAACACCACAAAGAATAACAAGCTGCATGTGCAAAAATGCATGCAGATCAGCAATAGTGATGTCTGATTCGTGAAATAATCATTTGAGTCTAATCTTTTAAATTTGATTCCTTTGAATTGATAAAAAAAGATTCAAAAAAAGATTTGTTTTGCGGATTACAAATCTGAATGAAAATCACAAGCGAAGCGCGTGCCTGATAATGTGTGTTCCATCGTCTCCACTGGGGAAAACAAGAAATTGCTCATGTCGTGTAAATGTATATTATTATTATTATTATTTTTTTTTTTTTTTTATGGATTAATTTGATAAATTTAGGCTTAAATATTTTGAAAGCTGTGAAATAATGATGAAGTTATGTGTTATCAGTCTACCGCCTTTTCAGGAAACCTGTTCATATAAAAGTCAATCAAATGCATTTACCTTTTACATTTTACTTAGGTGTGATGTGTAGTGTATGAATAATTACCAGTGCTCATGAAAATGTCCAACAATATTTATTTTATAAACTAGGGTACTCTGGGTGGTTGTTAAAGTGTTCTCTTTGCTTTTTAGCACATTGGTGCTTCAGTATGTGTTTACTAGGGTGTTCTGGATGGTTGCTGGGGCATGCCATGCAGTTGTCAATGTGATCTACTGTGTGTTTTAGCGCATTGCTATAGTATATAGTTGCCAGGTTGTTACTATGCTGTTGCTAAGTTGATTTCTATGTTTGTAGCACATTGCTTTGCAGTTGCTAGGGTGTTCTGTGTGGTTGCTGGGTGGTTGCTTATTGGCCCAAATGAAAAGAGCCCAGTCTCTATTCTGGTCACTAAATATGACTCAGCTCTCTCCTTAAATGTTACAATTTGTTATATGAACTGTTTTTTTTTTTTTTTCAATCAAATGTCTAATCCACATATGTTTAACACATAGCCAATATAAACACTATTTCAGTTACGTTGTGGTTTAAACTGATTTCAAGTCCTCCTGGGAAGTTCGTACTTAAATGTTCAGAAGTTGTAATTTTGATGTAATGAGAGTTCAAGTGATTTTAGTTGGACAGAATGGGCCCGTTTCACAATTTTTCATCTTTTTCATTTTCTGAAAAAGCAAGAAACATTTTCAGCACCAATGCAATGACATGTACATGTATTTACATACACACTGCATATTAGGTGTGTCTTATTTTATCATTCTTTTGTGGCCACATATACTGATGGGAAATGTTATTTTGCTGCACAAGCCTGTCACCTCATATAAACTAGCTAAATGAGTCTTATTTTTCTTTTGGCAAGCTTTATTCTTCATCAGTAGTACAAAAAATACATTCAGTCTAAACTGTACAGTCACCAACTTGCTTGATTCTTGCCATGCTTCTTAAATTGACATGCCCCCATCTCAGAAAATCAGCACTCCAAGACAATCTCACTGGATTAACGACTTTGTGGTGGTGTTCATGTACACTTATCTCATAAATATGACCATTCTGATGTGACTTGAATTCTTCATTGAAGGGATAGTTCACTCAAAAATGACAATTCTCTCATCATCCCTCATCCCATCCCAGACATGTTTATGTTTCTGCAGAACACACACACAAAAATTTTTGTTAGAAGAATATCTGTTCTGTAGGTCCTTGCAATGTAAGTGAATGGTGGCCAGATGTTTGAAGCTCCGAAAAGCAAACTAAGGGTGCATAAAAGTAATCCATAAGACTCCAGTGGTTTAATCACTGTCTTCTGAAGAGATCCAGTTGGCTTTGGGTGAGGACAGACCAAAATATATCTCTTTTTCACTATAAATATTGACATCAGCAGTTTCCTTGGCTACCATGATTTCAAGTTCAATTACACTTCCGATAGCACCATCTAGTGCTCTGCACGTGCGTCAAGCATTAGGAAGTGTAATCGAGCTTGAAATCATGATCATGCCAGAAGACTGCAATGGCAACATGCACAGTGAAAAAGGAGTTATATTTTAGTCTGTTCTCACCCTAAACCAACTGGATCACTTCAGAAGACATGGATTAAACCACTGGAGTCCTATGGATTAATTTTATGATGGCTTTATCTGCTTTTTGGAGATTCAAAGTTCTGGTCACCATTCACTTTCTTTGTATGGACCTACAGAGCTGAAATATTTTTTTAAAAAAGTGTTCAGCTGAAAAAAAAAAAAAAGTAATTCACATCTGGGATGGCATGAGAGTGAGTAAATGATGATCACTGCCAATCAAATAAGTTCCCATTGGTTTAATTAGCTGTTCCGTAATTTATGCTATTGTAAATTTGTACTTAAGTAAATTTAAAATCAGTTACCTTAATACTTTTACTTAAGTATTTTTCTCATGAGCTACTTTAACTTTTACTTGAGTCAATTTTCATGAAGATATCTTTACTTTTGCTTAAGTATGACGAATGGAAACTTTATACAACACAGCTCATTAAGGGACCAAGATTTCATTTGGAGGGCAACAGTTGATACTTCTGTTTCTCTAAATAAAACACATGCTAAATATGTTTTGATAATGAAGACATTAACTAAGCTGTCTGTTCCTCTTTGAAATGGACTCTTGGTGTTTGCAGATCCATGCCGTGAGCGCAATCAGCTCTGTTTGTACAACTGTTTGACCCTGAAATATTTTAAATGGTGTTTGTCTGTAAAATGCTCTCTGCAAGTAATACAGGTCGATTGGAAAGGTTTGTGCCTCTTTAATTTCATGCTGTGCTGTATTTACATGGCAAAGTGATGGATGTTTGTGTTGGCAGTCGCACTAGCGTTGATTAGCTTGTCTGCCGAGCTGATTGTGTCTGCTTTTGTTAGGTGATCCTGATTGGGCTCTGTAGCTATTGCCTAGCCTGCCATTGATGGGTGGCTTTTTAAGTAGCGATTCTCTTTGCTCAACTCCAGCTTCAGAGCTCTAGTCATCAGGTTGTATGTTGTGTCAGTTAAGGATCAGGATAAAAAATTACCCTGTTTCTTAAAGGGATGTTTCACCCCAAAAAAAGGAAGATTCTGTCATCATTTAACTCACCCTCATGTTGTGCCACATCGTTTGACTTTCATGGAACAGAAAAGGAGATTTTAGGTAGTATGTTAGTCTAAGTCACCATTCACTTTCTCATTGCATTGTTTTCCATACCATGAAAACGAATGGCTGTTAGTCCTTAACATTCTACCTAATATCTTCTTTTGTGTTCCACAGAAGAAAGAAAGTCCAACGAGAACAACATGAGATTGATTAAAGGATGACAGAATTTTCATTTTTGGGTCAACATGAAACAATAATTTCCCTGGTTTTGTGTACAGTGTACTTTATTCTACACAAATCAAATCAAAATGCAATACATTTCTGCACATTTTTTTTTTTAATCTTTTCTATTGAGATAACAAAATCTTTGTGGGCAGGGAAAAATAATATTAACTAACAATACCATAGCCTGCATGTATTTCACGATCCAATCAAATCTCAATCGATAAAATAAGCACCATACTACATTATTCCTTGAAAAATATCTGTTGCAATGTGTTGGAAATGCAGTTTCATGTCGTTTATAACTCCTCTGAAATACAGTGTTGACAAATAAGAGGCATACAATAAAGAACAGCTACACTGAAAAAAAAGTGGTAACCTGCAATTGTTATCTCAAGGATCTATTTCTACTTGATCTAACCCATAAAATGACACTTTCATTGGTGTAACCTACTTGGATAAGGTTGATTTAACATTTTACTTAATAAATAAATAAAATCAATTAATTTAAATGTCAACACAGGAAGCACATTTTTAGGTTACCTGACAAAACAGTTTTTACAGTGTATTTTGATATCCTCAGAACTCTTAATTTTCACAAGAATGAATGTCCCTTTGCCACATGTGCTAGCTTATAGTTTTTGCCTTCCCTCTGTCATCTTTCTCACTAACTGCATATATAAGATTCCTGCTTGGTGACTAAATACACCGTAAAGCCAAATTAAATTGGTTCCAAATGATTAGCCAGGCAAAGCTGACACAGACCCACAGTTGTGCCTGCATGGCAAACATTGCAATCTGACTGTAACAGGCCGTGCAAACGAATTGCCTCTCCCTGCTTAAAAACCTTCCCATAAGAAATCAGTTAAGTGGTCCCCAGCTCGCTGCCGCTGGCAGGGTCTTGTTTTAAGAGCCGGGCGGGGGGAGGGGGCTCTTAAAAATTAGCTAAGGGGGGTGTGGTGGAGGGAGCTGGGCACAGCGGGGCCTGGGCTCACCCTTATTGAGTGTTTGGGGGGAACGGAGAGAAATAGATGGGCGTCTCTTACCTTGGAGCCCACAGAGAGCAGGAACCAGTGCCAGGAAAATTACAGCTCAGATTTATGCAATGAGGGAGAGTGAACATAAAGCACAGTACAGACCCAGAGGGCTGAAGGATGCAAGAGTTAGTGGCTGAGACGGTGAATCTATGGGACTCTGATGCATGAAACTTTATACCTCTGATTTCAGCCTGCTCTGTAGTGGAAAACAAGTGTTTAACAGCACAGCCGTGACTAGTGCGGATGGTATGAAAGGATAACCTTTCATATCACATTTTGCTGTAAGATATTGTTTTATTATACTGCTTTTCATGAATTACACTTTGGTTGGTTCATGCTGGACAGATGAAAGTTCAAGGAAAAAAAAATGATAACCTAAAAGAATTAGCTTCTTTTGGTAACATCTCCATTAACTGGTTTTATTCAAGTCAAAAATATTATTTAACATCAGCAAATCAACCTGAATACATTAGGTTACACCACAAAAACAAATTACTTTTAAGATGTATATGACTTTCTTAGTGGTGCACCGATCAAGAAATTTGAGGCTAAAACCGATCTCCGATTTTTTAACTGAGATCGGCCAATACCGATACAGGTTTTTACTTAAAGTGCCCTTTGCCACACTTTTGCAAGTTATATGCTAAAGTTATATGTTTATGCCCCACACAGTAAAATTACGGTAACACTTTACAAAAAGGTTCCATTTGTAAACATTATTTAACAACACTACTCTAGTTAACATGAACTAATGAACTTCATGTTAGTTACAACATATAGTATTACATTTTTAAAATCAAAAGTTGTATTAGTTAAAATTAATGCACTATGAACTAACATGAACTAACAAATGAAACGTATTTTTATTCACTAACATTATGATTAATAAATGCTGTAAAAATATATTGTTCATTGTTTGTTCATGATACCTAATGCATTAACTAATATTAAAGAAACGAAACCTTTTTATTAAGTGTTACCAAAATTACATTAAAATTAAATTAATTGTGAATTGCTAACATTTATTTGTATTGAAAATAGTTATTAATAGTTCTGTTGTCAATATCAAAAGGTCATTGTGACATACTGGCAACCAAAAACCATGAGAGCA
This sequence comes from Myxocyprinus asiaticus, assembly GCF_019703515.2. Classification (NCBI taxonomy): domain Eukaryota; kingdom Metazoa; phylum Chordata; class Actinopteri; order Cypriniformes; family Catostomidae; genus Myxocyprinus; species Myxocyprinus asiaticus. The sequence continues at coordinate 32,001,371 of NC_059358.1, read as the reverse complement.
TCACACACAGCACAGCTTTAAAAATAAGAAAAATATATCCATTACAAGCTCTAAAACTGCTCCAGTGAGAAATCAATAAAATCTATGACTTGTTTACCGTCTTTGGTGTCTTGTTGTAAAACAAATCACGAATTAAGCAAATGCGTGAAGACGCGGTGCCATTATTGAAGGTTAAACAGTTATATCTGTTATTAGTGGTATTGTGTCCAACATTAATCTGATTTAAATTGGGATCCTCACAGAATAGCGCTGGGATGAGTGACTGATAATGAGATATTAAGAGCACCTGGAGAGTGCGCATGTTTGATTGACACCAAAAGCACTCATGTTGAAGAGAGTAAAGCTAAAAGTGCTCATGATGGCTCAAACAGTCTCTATTGCTCCACAAAATGTCTGATTGTCACGACTCATGTTACATCACGGGTACCCAGATTTGTGTTCGCATGTTTATTTGTTGTTTAATTCGTTTTTATACCCATTAGCAGTCTCTTTATCCTCTACCTGCTCACTGTGCAACGAGTCAGAATAACTAACATAATGACTCTAGAAAATGAGCAACTTAATATTCATACATGTGTAATTCTTACACATTTTTAAAAACAAAATGGCATATTCATGTGAATTACATCATGTCTGAAGTTTACATGCATGAATGCTTAGAATGGCCAACAACTCACCCTCCAAAGGCCACTCTGTCTTGCTTCATAGGCAGAGCAAGTGCTCATTCATTAGAGGAGCAGTGTGTATTTGTGATTCCCTGCATGCTGCAAAAAAGATCAGCCCTGATTCTAGGCACGATCGGCCGATCACGGATTTAAGACGAATATCGACCGATGCAAGTGAATGGTGGCCAAAACTTTGAATCTCCAAAAAACATATAAAGGTAGCATATGGGATGATGTGAGGGTGTGAAAGTTATGAGAGAATTTTCATTTTTGGGGGACTATCTCTTTAAGGTAACAACTGGAGGTTACCACTTTTTACTGTGTTTGCAAGAGAGAGAGCAGAGATGTTAATTATGGCTCAGAATTGTGTTCCTTTCACTCATATTATAATGGTGACTTTTGTGAATATTGTCACTTCAAAACAGAATCAACAAGTAGGACATATACAGTATGTCATCCACAAAACTTTTTCAAACTTGCACACATTGAGTCTTATTCATGAAACATGTGCAGAACGGTTTTTTGAATTCAATGGGACAATTTATGCAAGAATGGATTCACGAATATTTAACAAACAAGTTCCTATTGCTCATGTGTCTTGAATAAGGCCCAATATTTTGTTTACTTTCCTTAAAATGGAACTGAAAATTCACTGCTTAACGAAATATGGTCCCCATTTATTAACTTTTTTCAACTAGATGAAACCTTAACTTCCTGATAGCGAATGCCATGGGCACTATGATAGCTGTCACACCTTTATTTAGATGCTTCTTGAATATTTTGTTTGTTTTGTGCACATTATATTTTAGTCCTGTTTTTGTAATGTGTAATGTTCAATAAAAAAAAGGAACTGAAAAAGTCCTGAGATTAATCACACTTAATATATTAGTAGTTTTTTTTTAGTTGATGCATACAGGAAGTAGTTTTAATCTATAAACAGCTCTAATATTTTAAGGTGTATTTTCTGTTGCATAGGTCTACCAAAATGAAAATCTTTTCAAGTACCACTTGGAACCTGCTTAAAGGAATAATTAACCCAAAAATGAAAATTCGGTAATCTTTCACTCACCCTCATTTTGGTCTAAACTGTTTGATTTTTACCCCATGGAAGTCAAAAGGAGATGTTTGGCTGAATGACAACCTCAGCCATAAGGATGAGTAAATGATGACAGAATTTTCATTTTTGGGTGAACTATTCCTTTTAGTACTATCCCTTTTAGTATCCCTTAAGTACCTTATAGTTGTTACACACAGGGAAAGGGAAAGAGATGAGAGAAAAATAGAAGAAAGGGGAAAGACAGATAAATAATTTCTAGACACTGCTCTTCGCTAGTGGAATTTATAACAGTTAAATTCAGGCCCTTCTATTTACTGTGGGAATTCACTACTGTTTACATTCCACCAGTGACTATTTAGCAGAGACGGGCCACCTCTGTTCAAATGAATGGTAGAAATTGGAATAGTCAACAGATGTAGAAAAGGAAGTCTTGCCTTACAGGAAAAGAGCCAATCACCTTTTAGATACAGACATCGCCTGTCAATGAACTCGAGAATTCGCATGAGCATTAGCTATGCAAGTCAGGAAAATTTAGGTTTTTACCGTAATCTGAGGTAAGGAAGCACAGTTTATGATACCAATGTTGTCAGATTTTACTGCTGATTTGAAAGATGTTCTTTGATCATAATCTTGACCAACCGTTTTGGAGATTTCTGTCTTTCCACATTCAAGTAGATCGGAGCTGCTCTTGTATGCCTCTTGTTTACAAAGAAAAAAAGCTGTCTGGTAACGTTACAAAGATGGCCGCCGAGAGGACTGACTTGATAGAAAGACTATGATTCCGCCCAGCACAGAGTCAAAGGAAGCGCTATATCTGCACATACTGACAGCTTTGTTATTATTGCCGGTGACTTTAACCACACAGACCTTAAGTCTGTATTTCCTAAATTCCACCAGTATGTAAACTTTGCAACCAGAGGGGAAAACACTTTGGACTTACACAAACATCAGGGACGCATACAGAGCAGCAGAAGGAAACCATCAACTTGGAAGAGTATGCTGCATCTGTGTCTGGCTATGAAAGTAAGTGCATAGATGATGTTACTTTCCCCAAACTTATCACCGCACGGGCTAACAACAAACCATGGATGAAAGCAGAAGTCCGTGCACTGCTCAGACACGTAACATTTTTTTCAGGTCAGGTAACAAGGCAGCCCTCAGCATTGCAAGGTCCAACTTGTCCCGTGCCATCAAGTTCGCAAAACGAGCACATGCACAGAAAATCCATGGAAATTTTAAAGATAACAGAGATACTCAGCGTATGTGGCAGGCCATCCAGGCCATTACTGACTACAGCACTACTCAACAGCCCTGTGGCAGTGATGCATCCCTGCCAGATGTGCTCAACAGCTTCTATGCACGGTTTGAAGCACTGAATACTACAACTGTGAGAAAAACCTCACGTCTCCCAGAGGATCAGGTACTCTGCATGTCCACAGCTGATGTAAGAAGGACACTTAGCATAGTCAATCCAAGGAAAGCTGCCAGACCTGACAACATACCTGGCCACGTGCTCAGAGAATGTGCACATCAGCTGGCTGAGTTTCTAACTGACATCTTTAATAACTCTCTGGGCCAGGCTGTTTTTCTGTCTGCTTCAAATCCTCTACCATCATACCGGTTCCAAAGAAGTCCACTGTGACCTGCCATAATGACTACCGCCCCACGGCACTCACACCAATTATGAAGTTACTTTGACAGACTATTCATGAGCCAAATCAAGTCAACACTGCCCACCTCTCAGACCCTCTCCAGTTTGCATACCGACCGAACTGCCCTACAGTTGACGCTATATCCCTTGCCCTTCATCAGGCCTACCACTAAGGGGGGAAAAGGGGACAGCTTTCAGGGACCCAGCTACTGGGGGGGCAAGAGAGATAGATCAACTCCCCCTATAGTGCTACGGTGTCCGGAGATTGCGCGCTCTCATCACCCGACAAATACTGGCATTCCAACATATACCGGCACGCGCACAAACTCCCCACCCCATGGTCAGCCCGACTGAGAGGGTATAATTTTTTTATAATTTTTCAGGGGCCCAGTGGGAGTTTGGATGGGTCTGCCTTCACTTAGCCTTGTCACATCTGGAGAAGAAGGACACTCATGTCAGAATGCTGTTCAAAGACTTTGGTTCAGCATTAAAACACAATAATCCCTCAAAACCTCACAGAGAAACTGAGCTCACTCAACATCAGGACTTCCCTCTGTAACTGGATCCTGGACTTCCTGACTGAGAGGCCTCAGGCAGTCCAGATGGACAACAACTGGTCAGACACCATCACACTGAGCACCGTAGCTCCGCAAGGCTGCATGCTCGGCCCACTGTTCTTCACCCTGATGACTCATGACTGCATTGCCAAAAACAGTACAAACCACATCATCAAGTTTGCGGACGACACCACGGTGGTGGGCCTTATCAGCGACAATAATGAGTCATCATACAGAGGTGGTTGAGCTTTTAATGGACTGGTGTGAGAACAACAACTTGTCTCTGAATGTTGACAGAACAAAAGAGATGATCATTGACTTCAGGAAGTCCTGCACTGTCCACCTCCAATGGGTCATCTGTAGAGTCAGTCAGGAGCACCAAGTTTCTGGATCTGCACATCACAGATAACCTCACTTGGTCCCTCAGTACCACCTCACTGGCCAAGAAAGCACAGCAGCGTCTACACATTCTGCTGCGTCTGACAAGGGCAAATCTCCCCCTTTTCATCCTCACCATGTTCTACAGAGGAACCATTAAGAGCATCATAACCTCATTCATCACTGTCTGGTTTGGCAGTTGCAGTGCTTCATACTGCAAGGCCCTGCAACGCATTGTAAAAACTGCAAAGATAATTATTGGAACCTCTCTCCCTCCCATATCAGCCATTTATCAAACACGCTAATGGCAAACAAGGCCCGCAGCATCACAAAAGACACCACCCCCCCTCCTACCAACTCTTTGTCCTTCTGCCATCTCATAGGAGGTTCCGTATGTACAGGCCAGCACAAAAAGGATGTGCAACAGTTTCTTTACTCAAGTTGTCAGGCTCCTCAATGCCCTGATACCAACTTCCACCACAAGAAGAAAGACTGGAATGTTGGACTGAGATAACTGTCAATAACAACTGAAGCCACTTGCACTGCTGTCAGTCCTTGGTACCACAACTTTATCTTTTACCTCTGTATCAGTAAATTATAACTTTTTAATAATCTTCATAGCAATACTATATCAGTAAATTACTTTAACAATAATTATTATCAGTAAATTACAACTTTTTTTAAATAATCTTCATACCAATACTGTATCAGTAAATTATTTCTGTAATTATTACAAACACTTTAATACCTCAGCTATTTCTTACTGCACTGCTGCTACCATTGCAACAATCACCTGTCACTTTTGACTTTGCATGTATTATTGTATTGTTCACTATGTGTGTACTGTATGTTTCCCCAACTCCCACTGTTTTGTACTTATTATTTATGTTATTGTTTAAGTATATTGTTTACAGTGTATTGTTTACAGTGAAGTAATTGTATTACTCACAGTGTGTTGTTACAATGATTGTTTATTGTCATTTTTTGTAAACTGCACTGCAGACCCACTGAAATGACATTTAGTTCCACTGTATACGTGTATATGGCTGGAATGACATAGGCAGAGACAGAGAAGAAAGAATGAATAGGTTGACAGAAAGAGTATTAGACAGGTAGAGTTGTCACTGATATGATTTGGAGTAAATGTATTTGGCATTAAGTCTGGCAGACACCAGACAGGCTCTCTATGGCGCACACACACACACACACACACAGTGGTGCGGCTATCCTTATGAGGACTCTCCATAGACATAATGATTTTTGTACTGTACGAACTATAGATTCTATCCCCTAACCCTCACAAAAAACTTTCTGCATTTTTACATTTAAAAAAAAACATAGCTTAGTAGGTTTTAAGTTATTTGAATTATGGGGACACTAGAAATGTCCTCATAAACCACATTTATAGCATAATACCCTTTATAATTACCAGTTTGGAACCTAAACAAATGTCCTCGTAAACCACCCAAACCCACCCACACACACACATCACACACACAAACAAACACACACTGTCCTACTCCACTTCTAGCCAAGGGCTCCCTCTGTCCTCTGACCTCATTCAGTTTGATTTACTCCTTCAGCAGCAGGTGTGGCCCTGCCTCTCTGCTTACACTTTTTTACTGATATGAAGTCATTTCTTCGTCTGCAGCAAACTCTTGGCTGTTGTCAAGATGCACCTCATGCACTTATGATGATATCACTCAAAACACGAGTGATACGAAGGAAGAGGCATTTAATAAATACCATTAATGTGCAATTACAAATCATGCCCCAGGCTTAGTAAAAGCAATGACTGAGTGAGAGAGATGAGAGGTCAGAAAGGAAAGGCTAAAGACTGGCAGTGAAACAGAGGTTTTTAAACGATTGCTGCTTTTATGGCTGCAGACAGAGAGACATCGCAGGATATCTGTGCATGTGTCACATGAATGAAAATTGATAGATCAGCATCTGTGCTCTATTAATCTATAAAATGGTTTGCATTGCTCAAAATATCTAAATGATTGATTTGCACACTGAAAAAGGTGTAATGTGCAATTGTTACTTCAAAGATCAATTTGTACTTGTTCTAACCCATAATAAGTACTTTTGTTGGTTTAACCAAATTTGTCAGATTAAATAAGAAAATTGACTTGAATAAAAGCAGTTACTTTAGATGATACCACATGAAGCACATTTTTAGATTACCTGGCCATTTATTTATTTATTTATTACAGTGACACATGGAACAGGATCAGAATGATGTGATTATTAAGCTATTCAAAAGTGATTATTCAAGGTGTTGTGGAAGGTATTATACAGTTCTGTACCACCTATAGACACTGACCCTAGTCTTGTGTAGCTGGACCTTAGACTACCAGCATAGATTCTGGCCCATATTGCTGCTTACTGTGGCCAAGAATCACCCAAAGTGGCCAACCAGAGGTTTTGGTTTTATTATATCAACCCTGAAGTTGTATAAAGCCAGCCAATCATATTAGAGTTTGCCAGATTGAGATCGCTTTCCAGTTTTGTGTGTGATATGCATCAGATGTTCAGTGAACGGACTGTGGGCGGTCCTGTGGGCGTGTTGTCTGAGGCTTAGACCACATCCCCACTAATATTCAGAATATTGGTCTATTAAAATGGGTTTTTGATTAAAGATCAATGCATCTTGAATATTTGGTTACATGCTTGGTATTATTTCACATACAGGTGCTTCACACACTTGTCCTGATTGTGAATCAGTTCAAGAGAATTTACCTCTGGAGGACAGACTCTCGACAGGTCAACACTTGTGTTACAGTAATGACTGTTTACTCGAGGTTTTGCAGTGCCAGCGTTTGAGACGGCACTATCATTACAGGCTAATACAGCTGCTGTTTCAGCTCTGGGGGCTCGACTCTAATGTGTGTTTACACCTAATTATGATGGACAGATGAGTCCGACTCAGTAATACACATGAGTGCTGATCTGGGATCTCTGCTTACGTCATTAGAGATGATGTGCACACGTAACAAAAATAGGTTATATTAGAAGTCTTCCTGTTCTGTTCATTTCTACCTGACAGTTTTGGAAGAGAAAGTTTTCCGTTTACTGTATTTGGAGGAGATTTGAGAAAGTACTTAGGTGAGAGAACTTTGTTATAATTTCTCTTTTGATTACACCTGTTGACATGTTGCCAAATCTGGTTTCTGGTCAAATACAGTTTAATAGACATTTAATCATTTTGAATCAGTCTTGATTGTTTAACAACTGTGATCTGAACTTTCTGGTTTAGATTTGTCAGATTTCTGCCCTTTTTGAGTGATTAATGGCTTCAGTTTTTTCTGGATTTCAGCAACATTAGAGCAGGTTTTAGCTGTTTGAATGATGTTACAAAACAATGTAATGTGATGTAATGCAAAAAGCATTTGTTGGTGTTTTAGTTGAGTATTTGCTTTGTATCCTTTTTCTCTCCATTCTGTATGTTGGCAAGAATCGTCATTACAATTTAAACCAAAAAGGAGTTGTAATCAAAATGCCAAAGCTGCTCTTTTTCATTGCAATTTTGCTTGGTTTACAAAAAAAAACAACAAAAAAAAAAAGCTACAATTTGAACTCAGGTCCCCTGGATTTTTAAAAAGGTTTTTTTTTTTTTTTTTGGTCATGTCTTATCTCAGCCTGGGCACCAAGTAAGAATGAAATAAAGAAAAAAGAAATACAGAAAGAGAAATGGAGAAAGAAAGAAACAAAAAAAGAAAGAAACAAAGAAACAAACAAACCAAGAATAAAAGCTGATGCCCCTCAAAATAAATAGCTTGTGTACACAGTATGTATAGTGGTTACTAGGAATCTGTTAAGTGTGTACTTCCTGCTTTGTGCTGTTTCACTCCGCCTGTTGTGGTGTACATGCTCATTTGGCCTCTGACCCTGTGCAGCACTCTGGGGCCCTGCTCAGAGCCAGACTGATTACATTAGTACACTGATAGCAGGCGATCATCCCTACACCCCACAAATGATGGATGGATTTCTCTTCCTGTGGAGGAGAGAGAGAGACACTCCACTACCCCTTCTCACTTCCTCCCTCTATTCACAGCTGGCTCGCTGCCAAGCTGAATCTAACTGGAGATTTAGATGACAAGCACTTGTGCTTGTCCCCTCTGTTACTGCAGTACGGCTGCAGACAGAAGCATTCCACCATGTGAGAACTGAGCGCAATCTGCCAGAGAAAGAAAGAGGGAGAGATAGGTGCACAGCTGCCCAGGTCCAATCGAAGTAAAAGCAGAGTTGATTGACAGGTGGCCCAATCAGTCAGAGGTGTTTCTGTGAACTGTGACCCCAGTATGTCAAGTATGTTAATGAATGAAAGATGGCCCCTCAGCTCTAGTGATTTTGATATACTCAATCTTGGTACAGATATTAGAGCTTAATACATATGTCACAGTCTCAGATGAGGGTTCAATTAGAGTTAGATATGTTCAGTTATATGGGAATTAAACAAAAAAACGTATATTGAATTCTATTAATAATTATTACATATTTATAAATATTTGAATTATTACTATTTCAATTGTATTATCTTTATTTGGGGACCTTACTCAGCAAATATTGATATACTGTGTCAGGTTTGAAGTGAGGGAAGGACCAGGGTAGGCAATTCAATGGGCTTTTACAAAAATATAACAAAAAACAAACAAAACTACCCTGAAGGGGGAAAAACTAAGGGCAGAACCCTGACAGTACCCCCTCTCAAGGGGATGGATACCACACGTCATGAATACTAGACAGAAAACAAAAACAGAAAACTAAAAACATGATAAACAGAGGGCGGCAGGGGGGGAAACAGAAAAGTCCAGAGTGGCACCGTTGGAACAGACGAAGGTGGAGCCGGTGGAACAGACCAAGGTGGAGAAGGAGGTGGCGGGGTCAGATGGCCTGGGAGGTGGCTCAAGGTAGGGGGCGGGGTCAGGTGGCCTGGGAAGATGGTCCAGGAAGGGGATGGGGTCCGGTGGCCTGGGAGGCGTCTCAAGGTGGGGGGGGGGGTTCAGGTGGCCTGAGAAGAGGGTCCAGTAAGGGGGCGTGATCCAGCGGCCTGGGAGGCGGCACAAGGTAGGGGATGGGGTCAGGTGGCCTGAGAGGAGGGTCCAGGAAGGGGGCAGGGATCTGGCGGCCTGGGAGGTGGCTTAAGGTAGGGGGCTGGTCCAGGAAGTGGGCAGGGTCCTGCGGCCTGAGAGGAAGCTTGAAGAGGGGGGGTGGTCCAATGGCCTGGGAGGCGGCTCAAAGTAGGGGGTGGGGTCAGGCAGCCTGAAAGGTGGGTCCAGGAAGGGGGCGAGGTCCAGTGGCCAGGGAGGAGGATTGAGGACAGGGATGAGGTCAGGCAGAGTGGCAGCGGGCACTTGGGACTGGACAGGCTCATCGACAGCTACAGGAAACTGGACAGGTCTGTCGACGGCATGGGGAACTGGACAGGCCTGTCGATGGCCTCCTGGCAGTCAGCAACCGGCTCCACCGCCTCCTGGCGGTCAGCAGCGGATCCCTCCACCTCCTGGCGGACAGAAGCGGGCCCTTATGCCTCCTGGCGGTCATCAGCAGGCCCCTTCACCTCCTGGCGGTCAGCAGAGGGCCCCCCCACCTCCTGGCAGTCAGCAACTGGCTCCTCCGCCTCCTGGCAGTCAGCAGCGGACTCGGGCTGGAAAGGTGCAGCTGAGCCTTTCTTCCTTCTGCTCCTCTGCTTAGGAGTCATCGGAGGTCAGAAGGGGCGACAGTGGAACTGTTGCTTCTTGGGGGCTGTCTGTAATCGGGTGTGACCCAGTGAACCCGATGGGAAAGGTAACTAACAAACCCTTCGAATGACAAAACCCCCAGACTTTCCATCTCCCAAGCGCCCAGGGGACCCTCAAGACAGGTGTTAAAAAAGTCCTTGAGGGGGGCCTGGGTAGCTCAACGAGTATTGACGCTGACTACCACCCCTGGAGTCGCGAGTTCGAATCCAGGGCATGCTGAGTGAGTCCAGCGAGGTCTCCTAAGCAACCAAATTGGCCCGGTTGCTAGGGAGGGTAGAGTCACATGGGGTAACCTCCTCGTGGTCGTGATTAAGGGTTCTCGCTGTCAATAGGGCACGTGGGAAGTTGTGCGTGGATTGCGGAGAGTAGCATGAGCCTCCACATGCTGTGAGTCTCCGCGGTGTCATGCACAGCGAGCCACGTGATAAAATGCTCGGACTGACTGTCTCAGAAGCAGAGGCAACTGAGACTTGTCCTTCGCCACCCGGACTGAGGTGAGTAACCGCGCCACCACGAGGTCCTACTAAGTAGTGGGAATTGGGCATTCCAAATTGTGAGAAATGGGGATAAAAAAATACAAATAAAAAAAAAAAAGGTTGAGAGCAGCATCGTTGTAGTTCAGCCCATTAGCTGTTCTGAGGAACTCGCAGCTAAAAACCTTCACTTCCGCCTCCCCCCTGACGGAGGGAACGAAGCTGGGCGAGCTGGGCTGAATGCTCTCTAATGGACCCCCGGGGGGTGGGAGATGGATAAAGGAAGATGCCCATCACTTCTACTGAGTCCAAAAACGGCCAGTTCGTTCTGTCAGGTTTGAAGTGAGGGATGGACCCAAACGCAGGAGGCAATTGAATGGGCATTTATTAAAACAAAAAATATAACAAAAAAGAAACAAAACTACCCTGAAGGGGAAAACAAACACAGTCCAGGGCAACAAACCAGATGATGGGTTGGGCTGGAGCAGGGTTGAAATCAAACTAACAGGACAGGACAGGAACCGTCTGACAGACACCTAACAGGGAAAAATCCACAATACATTCCACAACGAACTGGCACAAGACAACAAAAAAAAAAAATAACAATGGGGTTAAATAGGGAAGGAAACAAGGAGAAAACGAGGAGTGCAAGTGAAAACAATCAACTAATAATCAGACAGATAACAAGGCAAACGAGAGGGCGGAGTAAATCACTGAAGACAGACACGAATTCACAAGGGAATGAGAAAATACAAAACCTAAGTGCATTCACACAGCACAAGACAAAACACAAGTGCCTGGATTCAGCCGCAGAGTAAATAAATCAAACCAACAGAAGTGGCTGAATCCAGACACAAGACATAAACAGACATAGAACACATACATTTCAGGGCTCTGCCACAAAGGGCAAATTGTAATTAATTCAATAAAAATTAATGGATTGACAGCCCTACTTTAAACATTTATTTACTAAAGGTGGAGTGTGTTATTCTTTCAATGTGAAAATACTTTCTCCTATCTCAGCTTAATATGCAGAGATGATTAAAAGTGAGCCATTTGTTTGTTAATTTTGCCAAAAAGTGTTTAAAACCATGACTCTATGGCACTTTAGACTCTGTTTGTTTTAGTGGCTCAGCATGTTTGGGGCAATGGAAGACAGGCCAGAAGAAACCTATTTGGAAACAGTCAATATTTTTGCAACTCCATTTAGTGCATTTAGTGTCACAGATTTTTTTTTTTTTTTTTATCTTTAACTAGATGAATAATTTTCCATTTAACCAATTTGCCTGAAAAAAAAAAAATTTAAATCTGTGATAATTCCATGTCATTGTAATTTTCTTTTCATTGAATTTCACTTCAGTGTAATTGTTCATTACTATCATTCATTGTTTAACAGTGCATCATTTAACCCTCAGGGGTCGACGGACGTGTCTTGCTGGATTTTTTCCGCATAACAGTGGAAACAACTTAAAATACTCCATCATTTTTGGGCATACAGATAAGTGTAAGACATCATTAGAAACTATAAAGGGTCTACTTTTATTTGTGTACACTCACAATAACAACAAAACCTTATGCTTTTGTAAAATAAAGAAAATAAACAGGGTGCGCTTTCAGCCGTCTCTGTCTCTGTGAGCATCTTTCTGAAACACGTCACAAAAATGAACTGAAACTCAGCGAATACTTATCACATAAACATGAAACATATGTATAAAGACAGCTTAAAATGTCTACTTTTAAATAAAACAATTCAAATTTAAAACAAATATTCTCCTGCAATGTAATCTGTATGAAACAAAACAATGTACAGTTTCTCCTGGCTCAGCTAATTATCCCTAATGTGATCATTCACGCCTCCTCGCATATGGCCTTTCTAACACTAAAAGTGTCTTACAAAAGTTAAATGAATATATTGTTTTGTATAAAAGAGTGATCAGGATGGTTTTCACATCATTTTTCTAGCAAAAACTCTAGGCTACAATATTCAGGTCTCAAAAGTCTTGTGAACAAATGTTTGCATACCCTTGGAGAATTGGTAATATATGTACCATTTTTAAAGAAAACATGAGTGAGCAGGCAAAACACATTTCTTTTATTTCTTATGGGATTCATATTCAACTATAGGTTATAACAGAATGGCACAATCATAAAACAAAACATGGCAACAAGAAAAAATGAAATGACCCCTGTTCAAATGTCTGCATACCCTTAGTTCTTAATACTGTGTATTGCCCCCTTTAGCATCAATGACAGTGTGCAGTCTTTTGTAATAGTTGTCTATGAGGCCCCAAATTCTTGCAGGTGGTATAGCTGCCCATTCGTCTTGGCAAAATTCCTCCAGGTCATGCAAAGTCTTTGGTCGTCTTGCATGAACCGCACATTTGAGATCTCCCCAGAGTGGCTCGATGATATTAATGTCAGGAGACTGTGATGGCCACTCCAGAACCTTCAACTTTTTCTGCTGTAACCACTGGAGGGTCAACCTGGCCTTGTGCTTAGGGTCATTGTCTTGCTGGAAAGTCCAAGAGCGTCCCATGCACAGCTTTCGTGCAGAAGAATGCAAATTGTCTGCCAGTATTTTCTGAAAACATGCTGCATTCATCTTGCCATCAATTTTCACAAGATTCCCTGTGCCTTTAGAGCTCACACACCCCCAAAACATCAGTGAGCCACCACTAATGCTTCACAGTGGGGATGGTATTCTTTTCACTACAGGTCTTGTTGACCCCTCTACAAACATAGCACTTATGGTTGTGACCATAAAGCTCTATTTTGGTCTCGTCACTCCAAATTACAGTGTGCCAGAAGCTGTGAGGCATGTCAAGGTGTTGTCAGGCATATTGTAACCGGGCTTTTTTGTGACACTGGTGCAGTAAAGGCTTCTTTCTGGCAACTCGACCATGCAGCTCATTTTTGTTCAAGTATCGTCATATTGTGCTCCTTGAAACAACCACATCGTCTTTTTCCAAAGCAGCCTGTATTTCTCCTGAGGTTACCTGTGGGTTTTTCTTTGTATCCCGAACAATTCTTCTGGCAGTTGTGGCTGAAATCTTTCTTGGTCTACTTGACCTTGGCTTGGTATCAAGAGATCCCTGAATTTTCCACTTCTTAATAAGTGATTGAACAGTACTGACTGGCATTTTCAAGGCTTTGGATATCTTTTTATATCCTTTTTCATCTTTATAAAGTTCCATTACCTTGTTACGCAGGTCTTTTGACAGTTCTTTTCTGCTCCCCATGGCTCAGTATCTAGCCTGCTCATTGCATCCATGTGAGACTTAACAAACACATTGACTATTTATACACAGACACTAAATGCAATTTAAAAAGCCACAGGTGTGGGAAATTAACCTTTAATTGCCATTTAAACCTGTGTGTGTCACCTTGTGTGTCTGTAACAAGGCCAAACATTCAAAGGTATGCAAACTTTTGATCAGGGCCATTTGGGTGATTTCTGTTATCATTATGATTTAAAAAGGAGCCAAATAACTATGTGATAATAATTGGCTTCATATGATCATTATCCTTAAATAAAATGTAATTTTTTTGCATGATCAGTCATCTTTTCAAAATCAATGCCAAAATTTCACAATTTCTGCCAGGGTATGCAAACTTTGGGCACAACTGTATGTGTTATATGGCTTTATTTCTGTGACTTAAAAGTTTAGTTTTTTCAAAAAAACACGCATAAACGTTATTTTCTCAAAAATACAAACACTGCTGAATACAGTGTTATCAGATTTTAGCCATTAATATGTTTTTAAGCAACTGAAAAAAGCATAAATGTCAAGGCATGTAAAAACTTCTCCAGGGGCCAAAAACACCCTCAGAGGGTTAACCAATATGCCAGTGTAGAAAAACACTTAGAGCCCTATTTTTCATCTGCTGACACATAAATCATGGCTAGTATTACAGTTTTTCTGAATTGCTAAAACACATTTTTTGAAGCCTTCACCAATTTTCTCACAACTTTAAACACAAATCCAAATCTTCAAACTACATTCACAAAACCCCTGACTCTTCTGGCAAAATCAAACAATCACCTCAAAACCATTTCATCTGTGCTCAAAATCAAACAATGCTTTTAGATCATACACACAGCAAGTCAATATATAAACACTACAGAGCATTCATTAGACACTATATCAGAAAATAGAGAACACAGTATCCAGGGCATGTATTTACAGATTTCTTTTTAATTTTTATTGTAAATAGTAAGCACATTTTGCAGTGACTGTCAAAAAAGTATAGTTATCACAACTTACAGTAGTACAGTGAATATATTGTATACTGTAAGTACTGCAAATAATACAGTATTTAATGTCTGTGTATTCCGTACTTGCATACTGTAAAAATTCAATAGTCCAACTGCAAAACCCCAGAGAACAAAGAACACTCTAAATGAAAAACACATTACAGTACACTCACTCAAAAACGTTGTGCAACTGCAAAATAAAAACCAATGAGAGATTCATTCTGCCTCAGCATCACGTTTTCACATCATTAGAAACAAGTGTGAACAATTTTGAATCGTTGTGTGTAAACGATGACAACTGTGTTGTAGTTTTGTGTTAACTTTTGCTGCCTGTGTTTACTGTTTTGTAACACAAGTGCATCACAGTGCAGAATGTGTTTTAGAGAGTGAGAATGTGTTTAGAGTTTTGCAAAAAGAGTGACTGATTCAACAAATGGGTTTAGGCCACTGAGCATCTGGTTCAGAGAATGGGGTTTAGTGTTTTAGCAATTCAGAAAAACTGTAATGGTAAATGTATCAGCACACACTTCACTTTTACTGGACAACTTTGACTTTAAACAATGAAATTAATTTATTAAAACACGAAAAAATGAAACCAAAAATATTTCTAACTTCAAATGAAACGAAAATATAATCAAAACAATGAAATGTTCCAAATGCTAACATTTTACACTCTCCCACTTCTTTCAGTGGCACCTTTTGCAGTAACTTAAAAATCACTCTGTGACAACAGGTGGAAAAATATTGTAACAAGGTTTAAAATGGGAAAGGAGGAGGTGGGAACCAGACGAACAGTCAAAGTAATATTTAACAAGAACTTAAACAAAAAGACACAAACATAAACACAAACACACGGCAGCTGCGTGTGGCTCTCTCTTTCCCAAACTGCCACATCCTGCTGCACTTATCCCTCTCCTCAGCTGATTAGCCCGATTGGGGGCCGGGTGTGTGTAGTCACGGCCCGGCCCCGCCCTGCCCTCCTCCTCGTCACAAATACCAATACAAATTAGATCATAAATACAACTGTAAATATAAACACAATAATAATTGAAAAATAAACCATGACCTATAGATAGTTAACACAAATCTAATAAAAATTTTTTTCATAAGATGGCTTCAACAGTGATTTTCAGGGACATAATTTGATGCGCCACTTCATTTACAGTACATACAATACACCCACCTGTTGTGTGAATACACCTACAGTTAGCACAAACACTCCCACACACGCCACTTGCGCTTTGTGTTGCACTTAGAGTTAGCGCTCTCATGAAAACTGGAAAGACATAGTGCACAGTTGTTGCACGTAGCACTGTGCATTGTTCACTCACGAAAATAGAGCCCTTAAATTCTAACAGAGATTTATAATACAAAAACATTTAAACTGTTTTTTTTTTTTTTTTGTATATTTTTATTGTATACTTCTGATTGAAGCATTACTGTATAATACTGTTACATTAAAAGTAAGACAAAACCAGCCAGTTCTGTTCCTCTTCACTGCAACATAAAACTTTGAAGTATTTGAAGGGGCCAGACAAACACAAAATACCAGGCTGGAAAGAATGGGAAATAGAAATTGTAGTTGTCTCACTGTGGCTGGCGGTGTTTTCTTAACTAGATGTGGAAAATGTTTTGCGTAACAGCACAAATGTTGATTAAGGCAATAGTGGGTCATTAGATGCAGTACTGGCAAGGATTAGTGTGGGGTAAGGTGCAGATGGTGGGTGAAAGCAGTGTTATTGCCAGATAAGAGCCGTAGTGGGTAAAGGTGGGTTGTTTAGTGCTTGTTTAGTTGGCAGAGGTGCGAGAAGGCAGAGAGGATTGGCAGCTCCAGAAGTTATGGAGGGATGGAATGGCTTTGCTTGGCTTGAAGAGACTGAATGATCAGCAACTTATTACAGTAAATCAGTGTGGGTTTGTTTTGGTAAATAGCAACCTGGATGACTCAGAAAATAAAGACATCTTGAAAAGAAAGACTTGAAAGGTGTAAATTGGATCCATTCTGTTTTGATTTGTATTTAGATGCCTGATCAAAATTTGTCCCGTTGACCCATAGTGTAGTTATGTCTGAGTGATTGTTTTTGTTGGATAATGAGAAGAGAAGAGAGGACAGGACAGGAGAAGAGAAGAGAAGAGAAGAGAAGAGAAGAGAAGAGAAGAGAAGAGAAGAGAAGAGAAGAGAAGAGAAGAAAAAGGATTTCTATGCTCTGGTAATTCTCCTGGCACTCAGATACAGTCCATCTAGCACTGACTCTCAGAGAGTGAATGTGAGAAGAGAAGAGAAGAGAAGAGAAGAGAAGAGAAGAGAAGAGAAGAGAAGAGAAGAAAAATGATTTCTATGCTCTGGTAATTCTCCTGGCACTCAAATACAGTCCATCTGGCACTGACTCTCAGTGAGTGAATGTGAGAAGAGAAGAGAAGAGAAGAGAAGAGAAGAGAAGAGAAGAGAAGAGAAGAGAAGAGAAGAGAAGAAAAAGGATTTCTATGCTCTGGTAATTCTCCTGGCACTCAAATACAGTCCATCTGGCACTGACTCTCAGTGAGTGAATGTGAGAAGAGAAGAGAAGAGAAGAGAAGAGAGAACAGGAGAGGAGAGGAGAGCAGAGCAGAGGAGAAGAGAAGAGAAGAGAAGAGAAGAGAAGAGAAGAGAAGAGAAGAGAAAGGATTTCTATGCTCTGGTTATGCACCTGCACTCAGATACAGTCCATCTGGCACTGACTCTCAGCAAGTGAATGTGAGAAGAGAAGGGAAGAGAAGAGAAGAGAAGAGAAGAGAAGAGAAGAGAAGAGAAGAGAAGAGAGGACAGGAGAGGACAGGAGAAGAGAAGAGAAGACAGGAGAGGAGAGCAGAGGAGAAGAGAAGAGAAGGGAAGAGAAGAGAAGACAAGAGAAGAGAAGAGAGGACAGGAGAGGACAGGAGAAGAGAAGAGAAGAGAAGACAGGAGAGGAGAGCAGAGGAGAAGAGAAGAGAAGAGAAGAGAAGAGAAGAGAAGAGAAGAGAAGAGAAGAGAAGAAAAAGGATTTCTATGCTCTGGTAATGCTCCTGGCACTCAGATGCAGTCCATCTGGCACTGACTCTCAGTGAGTGAATGTGAGAAGAGAAGAGAAGAGAAGAGAAGAGAAGAGAAGAGAAGAGAAGAGAAGAGAAGAGAAGAGAAGAGAAGAAAAAGGATTTCTATGCTCTGGTAATGCTCCTGGCACTCAGATGCAGTCCATCTGGCACTGACTCTCAGTGAGTGAATGTGCTGACTGTTAGAAACACACTCTCTGGACACTGGCCTCTCTAACTGACAGCATCTGGAGCACCAGAGAGAACAACAGGATGGAAGGGTCATGGCTTATTTTTTCTGTCATTCTTTTGTCTTTTTTATATGACTGTTGATAGAATTTAGTAGAATTGAGTTTTATGAGATTTTATCAGAGATTTTAGAGATTTGACATGATATGGGAGTTGCTTGTGTAATTTAGTTTGATTTTCAGACTTACTGCAAAAAATCATTTATGTAATCAGTATTTTTGTCTTTTTATACCTATACATAAATACCTAAAAATCCTTTAAAGTAAGTAAATTATATAAAATGTGATTAAATGTGCTTGTTTTAAAGTCAATTTCTTTAAGTTTTTCTTACACCATTTTTTATTTGTATTTTTTATTTTATGCGACAAAACAAATTGTTTTGACAAAACAAAATTGTATCATGTTTATACTCATGAGTGTGGGCTATGTATCGTGCACTCTCATTACACAGGAGAGCAACAATCTGTAAAGATTTTCACTAAATAATACATTAGATTTCGGTTTGTTTCTCATCAAACCATGGTATATGCCTTCAGAATAAGGCATGAGTTGCATACAATAATTTATTAGACTTATAAATTATACTTTTGCATCCTTTATGAAGCCTGAAGAGGTGGTCACCATAAAGTGCCATTGTATGTCATCACTGAGCGATTTATTATTATTATTATTTATTTATTTATTTATTTTAATTTTTCCCTTTGTGTTTTGAAAAAGAAAGTATATGGGGTTATAACAACACGGGTGAGTAAAAATGACTGAATTTTCATTTTTGGTTGAACTGTCCCTTTAAAACAAAAAATATACAGTACATACATTATTTTAGAAATTTTCTCTGAAAAAAGTCATATTATCTTTCATAATTATGCTTCTAAATTACATTTATTTTAAGGATATTAAGACAATGTTTTATCAATCATTTAATGTTTTCTATTATTTATCTGACTCATTTCTTGTGTTTGTTTTTGTGAACCTCAGGCCCATTTCTTATAAAATCAGTCTACCTCTTGTGGAAATATATACTGTAGACTCAACATTCTCTAAAAATACTCCTCCAAGTTTTTCCCCTTGGCTCACATCTGAGAAAGCCAAAATGAATGGACGCAGACACAGAAGTATATATGCACATGCTTATGTACTTTTTTCTTTTTTTTTCTTTTCATTTTGTCTACATGTGCTGTCAACAGATCAAACCATTTGACATATTTTGAAGGGGTGTATGTTTATATTTGTGGCTTTTTTCAGCCCCCTAAGTTGTCTTATTGAGCTGCCCAGAAAAACAGCTCTATGTGAGAGAGAGCAGTGAGGTAAACACATTCCAAACACAGACGTGCTTTGAGTGTCTCTAGAGTCATAGACTCCAAGACCAGCCCTGGGTGAAAGTTTGAGTAGACCACACTGTTGAATCAACACTTCGTAGGCCGTAGGGGAAATGGGCAAATCGGGTGAGAGAGTCCTCAGGGGCTCCTCGCTGCCAGACCCCCACCTGACTGGGCCCTCACTTCAGATGAAGCTCTTATATTGATGACAGATAGTACAGTGGTTTGTGTTTGGGAGTGTAAGAGGGTGTGTAGGTGTGTGGGTAAGAGGGTAAATGGAAGTGACTTGCTTAGCATGGATATTAAAGGAATAGTTCACCCAAAAATGAAAATTCTCTCATCGTTTACTCGCCCTTATGCCATCCCAGATATGTATGACTTTCTCTGCTGAACACAAATAAAGATTTTTAGAAGAATTTCTCAGCTCTTTTGGTCTATACAGTGTAAGTGAATGGATGACAAAATTTTGAAGCTCCAAAAATAACATAAGTCAGCAGAAAAGTAATCTATAAGACTTCAGTGGTTAAATCAATATCTTCACAAGTGATATGATAGGTGTGGGTGAGAAACAGATTACGTTCACATTCTTCTTCTTGTGTTTTTGGTGATTCACATTGCATATCGCCCCCTGCTGGGCAAGAAGAAGAATTTCAAACAAAAAAGTACTTAAAAATGTATCTGTTTCTCACCCACACCTATCATGTCACTTCTGAAAATATGGATTGAAACACTGGAGTCGTATGAATTACTTTTATGTGCTTTTTGGAGCGTCAAAATTTTGGCACCCATTCACTTGCATTGTGTGGACCTGCAGAGCTGAGATATTCTTCTAAAAATCATAATTTGTGTTCTGCAGAAGAAAGTCATACACATGTGGGATGGCATTAGGGTGAATAAATGATGTGACAATTTTAATTTTGGGGTGAACTATCCCTTTAGTGTAGATTACAAAGGTGGCAAGTGGTCACATTTGATCAATAAGAATAAATGTAGTCACTCACTGGTTGATTGAACAGACAGCCCCATTTTATCATGTTAAGTGAAATTTAAACAAATTCACTGCAAAATGTCATTTTTTATTAATATTATTGTCTTTTTTTAATTCTAATGTCTACACATCCTAAATTTACTTGAGAAGCAAAATTGCTAAATATATTAAATGGATAGTTCACTATAAATGAAACAATTCTGTCATTATTTACTCACCTTTATGTTGTTCCAAATACGTATGACTTTCGTCCGTGGAACTTAAAAGTTGGTGTTAGGCGGAATGTTTGCCTTGGTCACCATTCACTTCAATTTTTGGGTGAAATATGCTTTGAAGACATATCTTAAATTAAATAAGTTTTTCTTTCCTCATTTATTTATTTATTTACTTAGTTACTTATTTAACTAGTTAGTTAAGTATAAAACTTACTATATTTTGTTACTTATTTAACTAGTTAGTTAAGCATAAAATTTACTATATTTTTTTTAGATATATGCTTACAGTAAAACAAGAAAACACTATTAAGCCAATTAAAATAAGCATAATTCAATAAGTATTCTCTGAAAAGTAGTCTTAATATGCAGTTTTGCCTCTCAAGTAAATTTATAATGTTTTAAAGATGTTTAGATATTTTTTACTGAAAAACAAGAAATTATGATTTTTTTTAATTATTAATTTTTTTTGCTCTCGTGGTTCCCAAGTGTTAGTCAACATGACAAGTTCAAAAGACAATATCTTTCCAATTTTGTGCAGTACGCTGAATAAAATGGGCTTTTTACATGGAAAATTTGAAACTTGCTGGACTTTAAGCTAATATATATATTTTTCCCCATTTGTCTACTCAGAGACTAAAAGCCGCCCTTGCCCACCATCCAGGGGGCATGGCAAATGGAAGCATGAACTCCATGGGTCATATGATGGAGATGATGTCATCGCGGCAGGAGCAGGGCGGGCACCACCACCTGCACTCCCTCCCTCACCAGCACATGCAGGGCCCACCTCACGGATACCCGCACCATGCCCACCATCATCTCAGCCATGCACAGAGCAGCCATCATCACCCACAGAGCCACGGGCACCACAACTCCCACCCACCCCACCTCCACCCTGCACACGGACATCAGACCTCTCCACATCCACCCATGCACTCTTCACAGGTACTGAAATGGGTCGAGATGGGCCAGATTTATTTGGGATGTGGAGGTTCTAAAAGGGCAATATTTGGGCCAAGCTGATTGGAGTAGAGTGCATATGTTGTGTTTTGGTTATCATGGGATAAAGGTGTACTGTCCTGCCCTGTGCAAACTACAAGTCTTTTAGACTATGATATTTCCTGTGACAGATTGGTTTGGCTCAACTATGCTCAGATTCAGAGAAAACTGAGTGAAACAGTTATAATCCACATTTGGCCTGACAACCAAAAAACTATGAAGCCATTTTCTCAGTTTCAGTGTTGCCGCAGTAAGTGCAGTCTGGCTTTGTAGGGCAGTGGTGTTCCAACAAAGTATCTTGACTAGCTTAACCAGTAAGGGGCCGTTCACACCAAATGTGTCCTCACGCTAAAAAAAGCTAGACACAGCACAACGAATAGAGCAAATGGTGACGTTCTTTTTAACTTGACACGGCATCTAAGAATGCAACGCTCCTGTGTTAGATGGTAAAAAAGAGAGAGAGAGGTCACACAACGGTCAAAGATGTCAGTCTAGTGGATGTTTACATAGAAAAACTATAGAAAAACAGACTTTATAAAACTTTCTTGGTCAACCAGCATCATGAGAAAAAACATGCTAGTCGACCAGCTTTGCCAGCTAAGTTTTGCTGGGTGACAGGATGGCCAGCATCAATCGAGCACTAACAAGCATAAACCATCCTGGACCAAGCCAGATTTTTGAGCAGGGATGTGATGTGTAGTTAGACGAATTGAGTTCAGTTGAACATAGTTGAGTTTAGCTTAAGCTAAGGGTTGAACTGAGTAGAATTAGAATGCTATTTTGAATCAACCTGGGAAATCTTAAACAGTGGCCACTTTATGAATGTCTCAAAAAGCTGCCATGAAAATGAAAATTCTAGCTTTGAAGGATGAAGTCTTGCGTCTGCTTAGAATTCTTCTCAGGTCTTGACCGTTGCAGTAAGACTACTTAGGCTGTGTATGACTAAATCCAGCTTTTTGTGATTCAGAAATTCTGGCTCTAATGTATTATTAAGCCAAAGAGGGGGCTCTGTACACATACAAACTATCAAAGCCACTGCATTTTCCATTGCCCTCCAGAAAGCTGTAATGATCTGAAGACGGCAAATACCAGCAACTGCCAAGCACATGTCAAAGAAGGTTTCTGTGGGCCTGGTAGCAGCCCTGGTTCTCAGGGTGCCATTGAGCATTTGTCTGAGTGTACGTGTGCAGTGGAAAACTGGGCCCTGACACCTCTTTATGAGGGTGGGGCAGCCTGTAAATCAAACTTCTGTTTCTCACACCCAGATGTCCATCATTGGGCTGTAGGGCCACATGTACAGGGCACATGTTGTTTTAAGAAAACTTCCAGACAGGAAGTTGCTGGCAGGAGAGGTCTGAGCGTGGGGTGTACTGCGTGGTCCAAGGAAGGCTGTTGGACTGGTGATTGGCCTGCAGCCAGGTCTATGAATATGATGCCTCTGGGGAGAATCTTATGTCAGACCATGGCAATGTTCACACAGTCAGTGTTTGGGATTAACAACCATATTAACTAACAGGTGTGACTCTCAAATTGTCCCCTTCATTCAACAGCTTATTAAAGTGGCTTGATTACTGTCTGTGTGAACAAAAAAGCAAAATCAATGCCCTTATCTATTCTTAAGATAGCTGTTAATAACACCAGTATCCACTGTGACCGTGACTAAGTAAATATCAAAGATGGCAGCTTCCATAACATTGGAAAGTTTTACTGACAACCACTGTGCTGCTGTGAATATTTGTCTTGTTTTTTACAGTTATCTCCAGCAGCGCAGCAAATGCAACCAACACAGACCCTCCAGTCCCCGCCACCCAGTGGAGGTCGTCGCAGACGAGTCGTGGACGAAGACCCTGATGAGCGCAGACGGAAGTTTCTGGAAAGGAATCGGGCGGCCGCCACACGCTGCAGACAGAAAAGGAAAGTTTGGGTGATGTCTCTAGAAAAGAAAGCAGAGGAACTCACCCAAACCAACATGCAGCTGCAGGTCAGAATCCAGCCCAAGTCACTCATTCTCACTCTTCTCCTCAACTCAAAGCTTCTGTTCTTAAGCGTTAAAACGCACTTCATGTTGGAACACACACTGAGATGTATTTCACACGGCGCCTCATATTTCACTCAGTATTAGCTTAATCTAGACCACAGAAGCTCATAAACACCCTTCATTTGACAGCTGAAGCTACTGTAGATGGAGAGCTGTGTGGAGGGTAGGGTCAAAGGGTTATTGAGGTCTACAGAGTAACCAGAGCACAGCCAGCTGCAGCTCAGTGTGTGGTTTGTAGGCCAGTAAAACCTCAGAGCGTTACAGCACATGAGAGATTCCCCTTTGAACACATCCATTTGGACTCTCAATAGACCTTGAATTTGCATAGGGATTTACCTAAAAGATTGATGCTCAATGTCAATGTTAATGTAAGTCTATATTTGGTGGACATGTAGGGTCCATGCCACATCATTCACTCTCACTTTTTTAGGTTTTCTGAAATACCTCATTCTGATCAGTCAATCGCAGTATTCTGTGGTCAGATATTTCTGTATATTGACTGCAAAACTAAATTTGACCGTAATCCCTGGCAGGCAGTCTCTAACACTGTGCTTCTTTCATGTCTCTTATATCACTCTACTTCTTCTCACATAAAAATTTGCCAGTATTTTAAAATAAAAAGGTGAACGGGTCTTGCATCATCCTAAAGTGGTTTATTTTGCAATAATGACCAGCTGACTGTACATTATCCCTTATTCATGCTTATTCTACTATTCTAGTGCTTCTTAGTATTGGGTTATTCCATGTCAAATCAACCAAATTTTATCATTAACATTGATTGTACTTCCGACCTTTGTTTTGTTAAAACATGTGACCAACATTTGGTTTTTGATAATTGAAAATGGGTAAAATCGAACAATTTACGCATGGAGCAACACTGAGAGCCCCATATCTCTGGGATTTTACAATTAGGGCTTTTAAAATTAAGATACAAAAAGGGAGAGTTTGTTCTGAATCAAAAGCTAAAAGGATACTAAGATTTATTTAATACTTCTGGAGTTATAGGCACTCCAACTCCAACATTTTTGACTCACAGCATTGGCATATAATGCAACAAAGAATGCTGAAGTCAGCTGATTTTAGTAGTAGACCTATCTATCTCTGTGTAAAAATAAAATAATGGTTCTGTCACCTTTCTAAAGTTATTTTTTAAATATAGCTTTGCTCCAAAATCATTGGTGGAAATTGTAATTTTGACCCATATCTACAAAATAATGGATTACTCAATAAATATTAATCCATGACATTTAATATTTTAGCTTTCATCTTCGTTTACTGTGTATATTTCTTTCAACAGTAAAAAAATTATTACATTTTTTTTTTTTTAATCCAAGGACCTCTGGTTGAGTTGACACAGAATGACCCTCTTTTTTATTGTTAATCTGCTAATTTGTCATTTAGTTAATGCTTGTATAAGATGCTTTTTATCTAAGGTTTAGTGTCTTTCTCAAAAGCACTATGGTGATAATTATTGTTACCCGTTGTGGGGTTTGAACCAGCCCATATCTTTACCACTAAGCTACACCATTCTCTTGTCAAAAGGTCCCTCTTACAATGAAACAAAACATGTTAAATATGTTTGTTTTTCATTGCTATTGCATAGTTTGTCAAGGTGGGACAGAAAGCTTATAGACACCCTGGCACTCCCACAGTAATCCAGTGTTCAGGCTTGTTGTGCCTTTTGTGAAGTATTCACCCCACAGTCATGGACATGGTACCTGTCAAAGTGGGGTTTATTCTCCACCAAGCATCCCTGAAACAGTGCCATCTTTTTATATTGGTTCTGCCAGATTGTTTAATCAAATTCAAGAACCATGTCTGATCAGATGCTCATGTTGCCCATAACTGTTATTGCAGTGAAGTCACCGCGTGTTCATTATGAGGTTTTATAATGAGACTCAGACTTGTCTGGCCTTTAGTTCAGTGTGTCTACTGGGAGGTTTGATGTGAGGCTGCCAGTCCATCTAAGACCTTCCAACATGTTTGTCATGATTATGTTAAGTTATGTATGGGTGTATGACAAAAACAGAACATTGTAAACATGTGCGTCTTTGTTTGAATTTGTTTGCATACTAAAGAGCCGAGAGGCTAACCATCGTAAACGTTCCCAAACACGGCTTAAGCTTAATCTTAAACTATGGAGGAATTTCAACAGAGAATAAATCTTTAACAATTAAATCCAGCCAAACGTATTCTTTGTTAATTATACATGCTTTTATCTGGTTCTGCAAAAGTAATGAGGAACATTTAGTTTTGATTACTTTATGTTGCTAAACACCAGTGACAATATTTTGTTTTATCTCTGTATTCAAAGCGTGTGATCGGAGATTTTACTTTCTAGCAACAATTTATTCCGTTCCTGTAAGCAATGAGAGAATGTTTCTGAATGTTTTGTTTTTCTTGTGTTTGTTGGCAGAATGAGGTCACCATGCTAAAGAATGAAGTGACACAACTGAAACAGCTTTTGTTGACCCATAAGGACTGCCCCATCACCGCCATGCAGAAAGAGTCGCAAGGTTACCTCAGTGAGTATTGACATGCACATAAGCACACACAATATGGCCAGAGGTGACTACATAATGGCAGATGTACTGTATATCATTGTGTCTATTTTAGTATAGATCCACAGTAAGGGCACACCCATTGATAAAGATACTTGTGACATTTTGAAATGTATGGATGCTGCCACTCCCTGGGGTTAGGGGTAAAACATTCTCATTTTCTCAGTCACTGAAAAACTTGTTGCCTTGGCAGTGCTTGTGATGCAGGAAGAAGGAAGAAACTTTTCACGTTCCATCAAAACATTATACATGTAAATGTTCCCATTATCACTTTGAAGTAAATGCTTTCTGTAAATGTCTTTCTGAACATCCAAATTAATGACTAATCCGAGGTGAATAAAAAACTAAAAATCAAAATGTGGTCTGTATTATGGTTCAGTTGTTCTATTTTCCAGAACTCACATCTGAGATCTCTTCAAATGTTAATAATTAAAAAATTAGGTAGCACTTTACAATATAGTTCCATTTGTTAGCATTAGTTAACTACATTAGTTGATGACATTACATGAACTAACAATGAACAGTAGTTTTACAGCATTTGTTAATCTTGGTTAATGTTCTTTTCAACATATAATAATTTATTTTATTTTTTTACATCGAAAGAGTATATGTTAACATTAGTTATTGCACTATGAACTAACAATGAATAATTGTATTTTTGTAAACTAACATAAACGAGGAATAAATGCTGTAGAAAATCTATTGTTCATTGTTAGTTGATGGTACATAATGCATTAATTGTATTATTTTATTATTATAAAACAATAATAAAATTATATTATATTATATTATATTATATTATATTATATTATATTATATGTATAGAGTTTTTGTGCTCAGATTTGCCAAGATACCAAAGTCTTCAATCAAAAGTCAATATGAATTCAAATATTAAAAAAAAAAGTCCAATAATTACTGGAGCTATCCTGTCCACATTAATTTGACAGCTCTATGCTTTTAAACAGTATACAATTCTCATTTGTTTTTAGATAGATAGATAGATAGATAGATGGATGGATGGATGGATGGATGGATGGATGGACGGCCACAGACATTGTGATGTCTCCTCTTGTCCCTCAGGTCCAGAGAGCAGTCCGGCAGGAAGTCCCACCCCTGCGACCCAACAGCAGGTCATCCAGCACAATACCATCACCACCTCCAGCACGCCACCCAATCACCGCACAGATATTAACCCCATGCACTAGAGACTCAAATTCTCAGGCCCCAAAATCCCCAACGCGGGCCCAAGCTGGACATCCTGACTGCAAACTCTGTGGACAGACACACACCTATGTGCCTCTGTGGCAGCTTTCTCTTCTGTTTGACTTTTGTAAATGTAAAATGATTCACATGTTGTTTAGTTCCAAGTGTTCTGTTTGCTTTGTAACCTTTTGAGTTAGCTTCAAAACAGGCAGTCTGCATAATTCATCGAGCACCATCTCACTTGTCATGAATTTCACTGATGGGTTGTTGTGGAAACACCAACACTACATCTGTTACTGGATTACTACTGGAGTACTGTCTTTATAAATGAGCAACATTCGGATAGTAGCTGGAGCTGTCTTTTCCAATGCCAAAAATATGCTGTTTGTGTCCTTTCGGTTCTGTTAGGTTTTTATAACACTTACTCTCACATTCCCAATATTTGTCTAATTAAAAGGAATAAATGAGGAAAGTTAGTGAAGGTCAGTGCTGATGAAGGCAAACTGAAGCAATATGAATCTTTTATGAGCTCAGCAATCTGATCTTCACCTGTGTCTTCACCTGCTTGCTTGGACCACAATATGGATCTGATTAAGCTCAACCTATTAGCCTTCTGCCATTTCAGATGTAAGTTTAAAAGTAACAAATATCTGAGTTATTTTCTTAAAACAAAACAGCTTTGGTACATCTGGTACAGATCGTGTAAATGGAGTGCATATATCAAGCTGAAACAGGTTCCTGTAAGCATATGCCCTGCTGAACATGTGTGACATTTCTGGACATTCCCAGAGAGATCACAGCTGCAGTCATGTTGTCCTGCTTATGAACACCAGGAAGTCATCTCACTTGGCTTTTATGTTTGAACATTTCCGAAGATACCAGCAGCTATTTCATTTGAACTTGGTTGGATTTACCCCTGGTCATCATCAATTTAGATACTATTTTTACTTGTGGCAATTAATTTGGGTATCTGTTTAGAATCAGTTAGTGGACTGAATATTACGCCACATTTTTAATGGGGTTTTGAGGTCTTCTGCTCAGAGTATGATCAGACAGTATAATTAAGTGCTCATACATGGTGTTTCCCTAACCACCATCCAAAATGCTCCATCACTTTCTCAAATCTTGCACCTGAATAGTGCCATGAAAAAATTAAAGCATTTGCTGTACCTGAGGCTATGGAAAACTTCTACTGGAGACAAATGCTTTGCTATACAGAATATGCAACTTAAAATTAGCTCTATTTTTTGCTGAAAGTATTGATTTAGAGGCATACATTTTACTCTAACAGTTAGGCCAATGCATATGATAGGATATATCTTAATATGTCCCAGTTTGTATTAGAGGCCTATATATCATGGCACACAGAAAACCTTATGAGTTGTTCTTCATGATATTGAACAGGGTAAATTCTGCAGTAAACTATAGGAGTCCCCAAGAAATTCTGTAGAAGCCCATGGACGTTTCTGTAAAGGTGCTGTTGTATCGGAGGTGTTAGTTTACATGCAGCAACTTACAACATGACATTCCAAAGTGAAATCTGTTTGTGCCCTCTGCATACTGTAGTTGTAAGGGATATATGTGCAAGGTCCTGTATCTATGAGCATGGACTGTAAACTGGCCATTGTTGCTTTGAGACATTGTTTGTGAGTAGTGTGTGAACCCTGATAAGGTTACATCCTTATCTCTTAGCAACTTTTTTCTTCTCTAATTGCAAATGACTTATAACCAAGCTATTTGGTGCCCTTTTCTTTTTTACTTTGCTGTAAAAATGTAGCATTTTACTATATTTGCGCAGGTACTGTTCTAGACTGATCTAGACTTTGCTCTCCAAATTTCACAATGTGTCTTATCTAATCAGATAGGGAGGAATGCCAGCCATTAATAATACCTTGATATCATTGCATTTATTATCAATCCCTATTGAAGGCCTTAATAATGTTTAAAATTTTTGTAAAGGAGAAACTATATTTCAGTGAGTGTTTTACTTTGTTTGTTTTTGTTTTTGTTTGGTTTGGTTTGTTTCTTAAAGGAATAGTTCAGCCAAAAATGAAAATTCTCTCATCATTTACTCAACCATATGCCATCCCAGATGTATATGACTTTATTTCTTCTACAGAACTCAAATGAAGATTTTTAGAAGAATTTCTCAGCTTTTTTGGTCCATACAATGCAAGGGAATGGATGCCATAATGTTGAAGTTCCAAAAATCACATAAATCAGCATAAAAGTAATCCATAAGACTTCAGTGGCTAAATCCATATCTTCAGAAGCAATATGATACTGTAGGTGTGGGTGAGAAACAGATCACTTTCACATTCTTCTTCTTGTGTTTTAGGTGATTCACATTCTTCATGCATACCACCGTACTGGGCAGGAAGAAGAATTTCAAGCAAAAAAGGATTTAAATTTTGATCTGTTTCTCACCTCCACCATATCATATCACTCCTGAAGATATGGATTAAAACAATGAGTTCATATGGATTACTTTTATGATGCCTTTATGTGCTTTTTGGATCGTCAAAATGTTGGCACCCATTCACTTGCATTGTATATAATAATTAATAATAATAATAATTCCTTACATTTATATAGCGCTTTTCTAGGCACTCAAAATGCTTTACATAGTATAGAGGGAATCTCCTCAACAACCACCAGTGTGCAGCATCCACCTGGATGATGTGACGGCAGCCATAGTGTGCCAGAATGCACACACTAGCTATTGGTGGAGAGGAGAGTAGAGTGATGTAGCAAATTCAGGGATGGAGATTAATAGAAGGCCATGATAGATAAGGGCCAATAGGGGGAATTTGGCCAGGACACCGGGGTTATATCCCTACTCTTTACAGGAAGTGCCCAGGGATTTTTAATGACCACAGAGAGTCAGGACCTTGGTTTAACGTCTCATCTGAAAGACGGACCAACAGAGCTGAGATATTCTTCTAAAAATCTTCATTTGTGTTCAGTAGAAAAAAGAAAGTCATACACATCTGGGATGGCATGAGGGTGAGTAAATTATGAGAGAATTGTCATTTTTGGGTGAACTAACCCTTAATTTATGTTTTTGCTTTTCATTTAGTTTCATTTAGTTTATTTTTTATTTTTTCGTTTTGTTTTGCTTTGTTGTTTCTTCGTTTTGTTTTGTTTTGTTTCTTCATTTTGTTTTAGTTTTATTTGTTTTGTTTCTTCATTTTGTTTTGTTTTGTTTCTTCATTTTGTTTTACTTTTTAAGTTTTGTTTCTTCATTTTGTTTTGTTTTGTTTTTGTGTTAGTGGACTTTTTCAATCTTCTTGAACCAAGGAGGCCTGTGATGTACAGCATTGTCATTTCCCACCAACCCACAGGCAAGCTGGATATGTCTTGGCTTGTGAAAAGTGGAGAGACACACCAAAATGTTTCCCATCTGCCAAAAAAGGCCTTTCTTCCAGCAGCTAAGCTCAGAACTCTGTTTCATGTTTTTTCACAGTTTGTAGAGGCTTTTCGTCCTTCCAAAATGGAACATATTGATTCCCTTTGCCTTTCCTTGCAGCACTGTGTTTGGAACATGAGCGTGCAAAACAACCTCCACATTGAGAGGTAGAAATCTTGTAGCTGTCTATGCACTTTGACCTCTGTGCATCAGAGGATGAAATAGCCATATAGAAGACTCAGCGATTCCCACCAGCGAGAGCCAGCCACTGTCAATCTATGAAGACTGGAGTAACACAGCTTTGGAGGACCAACCGGATTGGAGCTTGGAGTAGTCCCCACAATGAAAAATAAGAAGGACGCCAATTCAAACCCCAGTCTGTAGCCTGATGACTTGGGTTAGGCAGCGTTCAGTAAAGTTCTCCTATAGCTTTAAGACTTTACCAGTTAAACTGTCTGACTTGACACTCATTATTCCTTTTAGAGAAGTCCTGTTTTTCACACTGTGAAATGGGTGACATATATATATATATATATATATATATATATATATATATATATTCATTTGGACCAGTTGACAGTTTGGTTGATTCTCAGCATCTTCTCTCTAAGTATCTCAACCAACATTCAGTGTTTTTTGCGCATGTAATGTGGTTTTGAATGGGAATCTGAGTGAGAATTTCAATGCTGCAGTTGTGGTTATGGTTTGTCAGCTTGAAATTTAAACAGAGATTGGAGTATGCATGCTTTTCCATTCCCATTCCCATTGGCGTTAACATCTCAGACCTCACACTCACATGTTTTGCAGTGTTTTTACTCTATATTATGATGTAATAATGGTGGGAGTGGCATGCTTAAAATCAGTTTTAAATGGTTCTCCATGGAGGACTCTAAGGCTGTGATAGAGCTGCAGGGATTCCAGCAGCAGTAAGGACAAACAACAGTCTTAAGTTGTATTGTATTTTATCTCCTGCATCTTTTCATTTCAAAGCAAAGTGGCTCATGAGAGTATCTACGCAGCGTTGCTTCATCTCTTACCCAAGCAACAAAACACACACACAAGAACACACTCAACTGGAAATATTTTATTTGCTCTGAAAGAGAAACAGACATTAATCTCAACATGTTGATTTGGCATTAGTCCTTGTAAGGTTGTTTGGATGTCTTGATGTCTTTTATAATAGCATTCTTAGAAACTGGAGATTTGTGTGTGAGTGTGAGTTTAAGTGTGCTGTTGTGTGCATAGTTTTTTTTTTCTTTTTTTTTTTTCTTTCTTTTTAGGTGGAGGACAATAAATACACAATAATAGAACTATAAATGTATCATTGCAACAAAACTATAAATATTGTATAAATTATCATAATTTTTTTTAATCTTGTTCCTGTAATGCAACCACCTTTCTTTTTGAAAGGAGTATATGTTTGGTACTTGTATGTACATAATGTTTGCATAGCACTTGCAGTCTTCAAATGCTCGCCTGTTCATTTCAACATTGCATTGTTTGTTACACATTATGAATTCATGAATTCACACATGCTTACATAACTTTGTATATTTTAGATGTTTATTAATTCCTTGAATAGTTTGTGTTTATGCAAATGTACAGATGTGAGATCACAACAGCTATATTACAATAAGAAAAATAAAGCACTTGATCTGTAACAAAGCCTTTACATATAATGATTTTGTCATTTATGCACATACAAACATTTTATTCAGCATGTTTGCCCTTTTTAATAAAAAAAAAAAAAAGAGTGAAATTAGCATTTGTAGTGCTTTCTGATTTTCCACGTCTTGCATAAAATCATTATGCACAGTGCATTATGAACCAAAAGATGTTTAAGTTTAGTTTGTAATAGAATTCCACCATCGGGGGAAAAAAATATTCAAAAACAATAGTGTAATTGTTTACAGTGATGTACCAGAGCCCTCTGGTGGACAATACTTTCACCATTCACCGTATGGTTTATGGTCATTTAGCAAGCAGATTTGTGTCCAAAGTGATTTGAAATATATGCTGACTGCAGGGATAATGCCCTGGAATAATTTAATTAAAGTTAAATGGTTTTAGCCACAAAAGATCTGTCTGTACAAAATCCACTAATCAAGGATTTTATGTTCTGTTAAATTATCATGTTAATAACCTGTTCATGATAGGCCTCATAACAAGCAAATATAAACTCTGGAGTAACATTAAAACTAATCAAATAGACAGTCTCTTTGAATGACTTTTATCAAAGAGATGATAATGAAATGCAAGCAGCCCTAACAGTTCTCATTAGAGCTATTCCTGTAACATCACCTGCACTTTCAGGAAGGAAGTCCCAGAGGCTGGTAGGAAAAGAGAATGAATAGTCAGGTAAAACAGTAAAAACACTCAAAAGAGCATCCATGATTATAAAATTAGTTGTAATGCATGGGTCCATGAGACAGAGGACAGAGGTCCATTGGGGATGTGACATGTTCTCCAAATCTGCTGCAGTAAAACTGTAATGTAATGCTGGAACGTGATAGCTGTGCGGTGCATGTAAACCTCACTCCCCTGGCCTTAAAGGCACTCTAGTGACTGACGCTAGCAGCTGTAGCATTTAGCCTCCTCGTTAGCGCGCCCACCTCCCATGCCGGCTAATGCTGGTTCGAATCCCGCTCGGAGCAGGTCATGCAGGACTGGTTACACAACAACATCAATAAGAAACTGCTACAATGTCATTCTAATAATTCAGTATCAATCTAACAATAAAAGCAGTGCAACTCACATTCATTGTGATCACTCTGTGCTGTCATCCAGTTAGGACTGAATTTGACCTCAGAGCTCTCTGTTCATGATGTTGTTTTCTTACCAGAGACGTGGCCATCATTGTTTTGAATGGGTGGGAGACTCCAACCTTTGACAGGAAACAAATGTATAAGGACTTACTTTGAGATGGCATGGGTGATAAAACAGGACCATAGCAAATAGGGTGAAAGGTGGGAAAGATTCTAGGGACCCACAGGTGCAGGTGGGCCCACAACAACTCCAGTAGTGTTATGTAAGAGGCCCAGAGCAATAAACAGTCATCAGGCCCAGAATGCCTAGCTACAGCCCTGACAAAACCATAATTCAACTACTAGAGAGGTCAGAGGTGAAATCAAAAAGTGGGGGGCAGGTTCTGTTATGTCCATGAATTGTACAGAGGCCACTGGATGAGAACAGGCACAGAACCCTGAGGATGGCACTCCACTGGTGGTCCTTTGGGACTTCAACATCCACCTGGACAAACCTCAAGTGGCTCACTTTAAAGCTCTTCTGAACTCATTTGACCTTCTGAACTCATTTGACAAGATTGCACACCCCGGCAACACACAAAGCAGAAAACAGAAAACAGTTAGATCTCATCCTTACCAGTAATTGTTACTCCAATAATCCTCTTGTTACTCCTCTACATATCTTTGCCCACTTCTTCATCCAGTTCTTTGTTACACTCCCTTCTTCTTTACATCTCACCCCACCTATGGTTTCCTTCTACCGTAACCTCTGCTCTCTCTCCCCCACCTGCTTCTCTTAAATGGTCTCTGCATCCCTCCCTTCCACTAACCACTTCTCTTCACTTGATGTGAATGAAACTACAAATCCTCTTTGCTTAACATTAACTTCTAGCCTTGATAGTTTCTGTCCTCTTACCTCCAGGCCAGCAAGTTCCACACCCTCTAGTCCCTGGCAGTTGGAGACACTTCATGACTACCGCACTAAGCTCAGGGCTGCAGAGAGAAGGTGGCATCAAAAGACCCTGCAGACCTGAGCAAGTATCAATCTATTCTTTCCTCTTTCTCCTCTAGTGTTTCTGCTGCTAAGGTTGACTGTTACCAGATAAAGATCAGTAATAATTCAGATTCTCTTCTCTATTCTCCTCCACCTTCTTCCACTTCTTCTGTGACTGCTAATAATTTTGCCACATTTATATTGACAAAGTAGCAAACAACACACTCCCACAACCACTCTCTTCCCACAACCATCCTCTGTTTTCCTCTTTCTCTCCTCTCTCTGAGACTGAGATCTCCAAAGTGCTTCTTTCTAACCATCCTACCAACTGTCCCCTTGACCCTATCCCCTTCCATCTTCTGTGAGCTGCCTCTTCATCAATCTTACCTGTGCTCACACACATCATCAACATGTCTCTTACAACTGGAAAATTTCCCAACACATTAAAGCAGGCTCGAGGAACCCCACTGCTCAAAAAACCAACACATAACCCCACAGTAGTTGCTAACTACAGACCAGTCTCTCTCCAACCTTTCCTAGCTAAAACTCTTGAGAGGGTTGTTTTCAACCAGTTGCCTGCTTTTCTTTCACAGAACAATCTGCTCAAAAGACATCAGTCTGGCTTCAAAAAGGACACTCAATGGAGACTGCCCTCTTGTCAGTAGCTGAAACCCTGTGACTTGTGAGAGCTCATTTTAAATCATCTGACTTCCTCCTCCTTGACTTGTCTGCTGCTTTTGACAGAGTGAACCACCAGATACTCCTGTCTACTCTCTCTGTCCTGGGCATCACAGGAACTGCCCTTGGATGGTTTGAGTCATACCTTACAGGCAGATCCTTAACAGTCACACCAGCTGACCATTGATGTTCCTCAGGGATCAGTGCTTGGACCCCTCCTCTTCCCAAACTACACTACATCACTTGGACCTATCATTAAGGCACATGGTTTTCCTACCACTGCTACACAGATGAAATACAGCAATACCTGTTGTTCCAGCCTGACAATCCCACCGTATCAGCTCGTATCTCATGCTTCTCAGAGATCTCGGCCTGAATGAAAGAACGTTACCTTCAGCTCAACCTTGCCAATACAGAACTCCTCGTGATCCCAGCCAACCTGTCTGTTGACCACAACCTCTCTATTCATCTGAACCTGGGAGTGGTGAACAACCAGCTTAACTCCACTGCCAACATCTCATCAACTGACCGGTCTTGCAGGTTCGCGCTTTGCAACATCAGGAAAATCAGACCTTTTCTGTCTGAATATGCTATAGAGCTCCTGGTCCAAGCTCTGGTCATTTCAAGACTGGACTACTGTAATGCCCTGTTGACCGGCCTCTCAGCTAGCCTGATTATGGTCCAGAATGCTGCAGCTCATCTGGTCTTCAATCAGCCAAAGAGGGCTCATGTCACCCCACTCTTAATTTCACTCCGCTGGCAACCAGTAGCTGCCTGCATCAAATTCAAGGCTTTGAAAGCACCCTCTTATTTTAATTCACTCCTACAAGTCTATGTCCCAATTTGCTCTCTGTGATCAGTGAGTGAGCGGCACCTGGTAGTCCCGTTGCAAAAAGCGTCTGCTAAATGTAAAATGTAAATGTAGAACAGGAACTGGCAACTTGTAGCTGCTACACTGGAGCTGAGCAAGTTCTATGGTTGAGTTGCCACCACCCTCCAAATTCACAATCATCTGAGAAGTGAAGAGAGTTTACGTTTCACTTAAAGAAATAGTTCACCCAAAAATGATTAACAAACCAAAATGTAACTATTTTTTTTTTCACTGTACATCTTGCCACTGCAGTCTCTAGACACGATCATGATTTGAAACTTGATTACTCTTCCTAGTGCTTGACGGATACGCAAAGAGCTAGATGGCACCTGGAAGTAAAATTGAGCTTGAAATCATGATGGTCAAGGAGAATGATGTCAAGATTTATAATGAAATAGAAGTTACATTTTGGTTCAACACATGTTCTCACCCAAACCTAATTGGATCACTACAGAATTTATTTATTTTTCTTAGTTGTTTTTTGTTTTTTTATAATCTATTTTATCTGCATTTTATCATGCCTGATATTGTACAGCACTTTGGTCAACTTCGGTTGTATTAAAATGTGCTTTATAAATAAACTTGGTATTGACATTGACAAAATGTGGATGAATTTCTTGAATTTCTTTTATGAATTTCTTTAATGCTGCCTTTATGTAATTTTTGGAGCTCCAAATTTTTGGTCACCATTCACTTGCATTGCATTGACCTACAGCGCTGAGATATTTTTCTAAAAATATTTGCTTGTGTAAGTCAAAAGAAAGAAAGTCATACACATCTGGGATGGCATGAGGGTGAGTAAATGGTGAGAGAATTTTCATTTTTGGGTGAACTATCCCTTTAACTTTCTGTGCAACATTAACTATTTTTTTTTAAGAAACAAATGGTGTTGATATAATATATTCATTTCTGTTTTTCAATTACGATTCTTTTGGCAACATACAGTTTGTTAAAGGAGACCAACATGTTTAGTATTTGAGAGTGAGTGTTAAATAATTTTACCTGTGACTCTTACTCCAGGGGGTCAGTGTACTGTTTACATCTCTAACCGGCCATTCAGCCTGAATGATGATCAACTGCACAAAGTGTTCTCCCTATTTGGAACTATTCTGTATGCCAAGGTATGATGGTCATTTTTCAAAGGAATGTGTTTCAACAGAACAGCCACATAACTCAGTAAAACATGTTGCCTCTATTCAGGTGATGAGGGAGGGTGGCTGAAGCAAAGGTTTTGGCTTTGTAAGCTCCACCTTCTCCATCCCATTTATCTGTTAAGAAATTAGGTGCCATGACAAAATTGATGAAAGAATTTATATAAACTGTAAAATTACATTTTAAAGAGTTTAAATAAATAATAATCGATCATGTTATAGATCAATTTAATAATGATTAAGCTTTGGATCAACCTGATTGAATCTGTTTGAATATTTACACTGAAAACTCTCTCCATTAGATGTTGTTTTCATTTGTTGGCCAAAAATATTCAAGCATATTGTGTAATAAAAGATCCCTTTACTGATGAAGGTAATGTAAAAAAAAATAAAAAATAAAAAAACAAAAAAAACAAAATTACATCTTACAATGACACACGTTTTATGAATTTTTGCATTTCAGGGACCATTACAATAAAAATAAAAAAATAAAAAAAATCAGTACAAAGCATACAAATAATGCTTATTTTGTGTAAAGTGATGAAAATACATGAATGTGTTGCACAGGTTCACAACTATGTTGGTGTCCCCTGGATTCTTCAAATCCTTCCTAAAAGTGCAGGTGATGTTACAGGAAGAGCTCTAATGAGAGCAGCTCATCAAGTACAGATCAATACCTCATGCAATCTACAGAACATCTTTCACCCTTACACACTGACCTCCAGTCATTAACAGTATCATTGTCACGGTCACAACACCCATGGTCTTCTCTAAAAATCCTTACACGTTTCTCTCTACAGCAACAGGTGGACTCATGACAACGGTCGTCCAGATCGATGTGGGGATTCTGGCACAGGACACTGGAGAGCTATGTGGCATCAGGACATTTGAGTTGCCCTGAGGCTCTTTGCTATAAGGTCAATACTGGATTTGAGGTATTTACTGAAATACAGCAGTGGCTGCATATCTGTGACATCAGTATTATTTAGAAAACAAAGTCATTAAGCTATTAAACCACAAAATAGTGAATATTGACATTACTGTAATACAGTTCATACGTTACTCTTTCAGTGTGTAATCAGTGATGTTTTGTGTGTTTTCAGAAGAATAAATAAGGCCCGTTGGTGTCCGGATGCTTGAGAATGAGGACCCTATTTTACCAAGGATGAAAAACCTCAAAAGTTTTATCTGTATTGCAAATACATTTAACTGCCTTAGCTCTTACCTTTTGTTTCGTTTTGGTTACAAAGGGTGATGCTGAATGATAACCATATTCATATACACCGTGATATTTAAATGGCACTCCTAGGTACTTAAAATATATACCATGATTTTATAAAAAACCATTGTGCCATGTCCAGAAACCAACCAAGGTACTTTTTAGTACTTCAAGTGCCCTTCTATGACTTAGTCACTTC
This sequence comes from Myxocyprinus asiaticus, assembly GCF_019703515.2. Taxonomy (NCBI): domain Eukaryota; kingdom Metazoa; phylum Chordata; class Actinopteri; order Cypriniformes; family Catostomidae; genus Myxocyprinus; species Myxocyprinus asiaticus. The sequence continues at coordinate 31,962,709 of NC_059358.1, read as the reverse complement.
TTTTCTGAACCCACGTCAATTAAAAGTTCAAAGATCAATGCATTGAAGATACAGTCTCTCTATTTTCAGCTGGCACAAGATAAAAATGAAATTTTTCTCAAATCATACTTTAATCAAAAACAGATCATGTACAATAAAACATAACCCCTTCCCTCTTAAAAATATCCCAATAAAATAATTGCTACATTTCTTAGTAATATAACACAATTATTGCATTTAAAATTGTTGCACAACTGAACACATATTCATTCACTAGTCACTTTAAATCCTATTGGATCTTAGTGTATCAGGTTGATGAGAATCCATCTGTGGAAAGGAATCTATCAATCATGTCGAATGATCTCTCTGGTTGGTCATAAGGCAAAATGTGCCCGCCTCCCCTGACAATGACCTAAAGAGGAGAAAACCAAAAGGAATTTGTTATCAATGAACTGTTGCATTTCTATAAATTAACCCTGGCTACAATAAACTCTAATACCTGTAGTGCCGTACATTTTCCTCTACAAACTAATGGTCGACCAGTGTGGGGGTTTTGATGGCCAAAGAATGATAGCAAATAAGATCAGGGGTGTAAAGTAATGAATTACAAATACTCACGTTACTGTAATTAAGTAGTTTCCCCAATAATTTTACTTTTTAAATAGTTTAAAAATGGTATACTTTTACTCAAGCACGTTTTAAGTGCTGTAACTGTACTTTTACTGCGCCATTTTTCCTCCGTCTGTGTTCCTTACTTCCCTGTCCTGATTTTATTTTTATTCATCAACATGATTGGCTACGAGAGTCTCGTGACTCCTGTCAAATCAAAATGCATAGAAAATTTGAATGGCAGCTGTAGATCAGGTGCCAAATGTTAAGGATGTAGGCTATGCCTCAAACAACAGTTCAACACCTGAAAATCCATGGCCGCACCTGAAAATGCTTTTCATGTGAGTTTAACTTGCTCAATCCAGAAATCAGCATTAATTCTGCCTCTAATTTGAAGAAACATATCGAGGTAAATTTCATATTTCTGCTTACTAGATTCTGTGTCTATAACATAGCCTTTAATTGAACTATCACTGAGATTATTGGGTTGATGTGAGAGATTAAGGCAATGTTATCAATAGGGTTGGGCGATAAAACAATCTTATGTTTATAAAAAAAAATAAATAAATAAATAATGTCCTCGATATCGATGATAAACTTTTGAATAATTTTCTATACTTAGCCTATGTTCTGCATCTAGACCATGGGTGTTCATTACATCAATCGGGATAGCAAGACCACCACTGGTTGGTTGATCTAAATAGCTGTGTGCTGTTTGAATGATCTTATGTTTGTGCGCTTTACATGTGCGTGTGTTCCATGAGCGCTATTGCGGGTATGCGCCTAAATGGTCAAATACACTTTATAATTCCGGCAATGCCGGTCTTGGTGAGGTATTAATGTAAACGTAGTTGGTTATGTATAAAGTGAATGTAAACAGTGGGACAAAACAAACGTATTTGTATCAAATGTCGGACTTAAAGTGTCCATGTAACTGAATAGACCACTGTCGAGTATGTTATAAAAAGGCCATTAATCAAACAACAATAACAAGAAAACCCCTCACTACGTTTGGCTGAATAACTTTAGTAGCTTTAAAAGTGTTAATTTAATATAGTAAAACAGTAACTTTTTTATATTAATGATATTTTTTTAATAATATTGTTAGTTTTTTTTTTAATAATACCGGCCGGATGTAGTGAGTGTGTTAATTTTTCAGGAAAGTAGAGATGATAAAATAAGTTATAATTATGCTTAGACTTTATCAAGTTTTTTCTAATGCCTGATAAACAAGTATCAACCTTTGTAGAGCAATACTTCAGGCAGAATAGTCCCATCAGTCACAAATACACTTCAGAAAATTGTGCACCATTCATTAGAATGAGAACAACTATTTCTGGGCTTAAAAGATACAACAATTAAAGCATTGTGGAACATTGTATCTTAAAAGGAGTACAGTGTGGCCCCCCATGTACTACTTAAAGAAATAGTCTTGAAACAAACTGTATGACTTCAGAATTGATATGACAGGTGTGGGTGAGAAACAGATCAATATTTAAGTCAATTTTTGCTAGAAATTCTTATCTCTGCCCAGTAGGTGGCAATATGCATGAAGAATGTGAATCACCAAAAACACAAGAAGAAGAATGTGAAAGTGAAAGTTAAAGTGGAGATTGACTGAGCAGGGAGGAGAATTTATAGTAAATATGGACTTAAATATAGAGATATTCTTCTAAAAATCTTAATATGTGTTCTTCTGAAGAAAGAAAGTTATACACATCCGGGATGGCATGAGGATGAGTAAATGATGAGAGAATTTTCATTTTTGGGTGAATTATTCCTTTAAAGTCCGATGTGGCCCCTGTATCAAACAACTTTTCCCACCCCTGCTCTACCTCCTCTATTGTGCGGGACATGACATGTCAAGTGACCCTGCTTTTTTAGCGTTTTTTGCATTCCTTGCATAGTTTTGAACATGTTTTATGCACAACAATAACTCGCTTTGTCGGCATTAAGGGCATTTTAGACCCTACACATAAATTGATTTTAATGTAATTGTTTAATATATTACGATTTAAAATGGTGATCAGTGTATTGAAATAACTTTTTTCATCTTTTCATCAGTCTCCTTCATTCACTGTAATCATGTCGCCCTTTTGTTTTTTTGAAATCAGATTCATGTAGTGTTTTTCTTAGATAAGTGATGTATTTTAAAATTTGGCAGCCAAAAATACCTATATTTTTTATTCTTTCTGGCAAACAGCCATAAAAGGGAAGGTACATTATGGTACATGTGCTACATTTTGAAATGGCAGCATACAGTGTTTATTATAACAGGGCATAGTTTTCGCAACTCAGTACTCAATACTCATGAGTACTTTTAAATGAGCTACTCTTTTACTCTTCCTTGAGTAGTTTTTAGGACAGGTACTTTTACTCACACAATATTTTTTGGGAAGTTTTTCAGTACTCTTTCCACCCCTGAATAAGATGTATAGACAATTGCTGTAAAATCAGTGTTCATTTACTCCATATGCTAAATGTATTCCAAACATGATATATATTTGTTTCTTATCTACTAGAAAGGCTGTGGTCAAATTTGAAACTGACACTAGGCAGGGTGACCAATTCTGTTAATCAACAGATGCTGATTATCTCAAAATGGCCAAATATTAATAAAAAATATGTTATATATATATATATATATATATATTAATTTTTATCCCATTTTCTCCCCATTTGGAATGCCCAATTCCCACTACTTAGTAGGTCCTCGTGGTGGCACAGTTACTCACCTCAATCCGGGTGGTGGAGGACAAGTCTTAGTTGCCTCCGCTTCTGAGACAGTCAATCCATGCATTTTATCACGTGGCTGGTTGTGCATGACACCACGGAGACTCCGCATGTGGAGGCTCATGCTACTCTCCGCGATCCACGCACAACTTACCACGTGTCCCATTGAGAGCGAGAACCACTAATCGCAACCAGGAGGAGGTTACCCCATGTGACTCTACCCTCCCTAGCAACCGGGCCAATTTGGTTGCTTAGGAGACACTCAGCACGCCCTGGATTCAAACTCGCGACTCCAGGGGTGGTAGTCAGCGTCAATACTCGCTGGGTACTACTACCCAGGCTCCCCTAAAAATTTTAATATTATTGATTAATCAGCCAGGTCAGTATGTGTCTATCACTACTGCAAACCCTCACCTGAAAGAACTCTCCCACTTGCCGTACATAACCTGCCACTTCAGTATCACCTGGCTGGACCTTCCAGGGGAAGCGCTCTGCATTTTTATACTCATCTGCTTTAGACCAGCTCACGGTGGGCAGGAAGCGCTCAGTCAGAGGGGCTGCAACAATGACATCAAGCTGCCCACTGTATATCAACACCTGTGAGCACGCACGAACGCACGCACACACACACACACACACACACACACACACAAACGTTGGTGCGGCTATCCTTATGAGGACTCTCCATAGACATAATGATTTTTATACTGTACGAACTATAGATTCTATCCCCTAACCCTAACCCTACCCCTAAACCTAACCCTCACAAAAAAACTTTCTGCATTTTTACATTTTCAATAAAACATAGTTTAGTATGTTTTAAGTGATTTGAATTATGGTGACACTAGAAATGTCCTCATAAACCACATTTACAGCATAATACCCTTGTAATTACCAGTTTGTAACCTAAATAAATGTCCTCGTAAACCACCCAAACCCACCCACACACACACACACACAAAGGACAAAGTTTAATCCAGAGATGGGCTCAAACCTAACAGACATAAACACTGAACAGAGTAAAAAAAAACTCCCAATCTACTTTCATGAGGTCATTTTTAATATATCGTAGTATCTTAAAGTCAAGTAATTTAAGTAACCACACATAGGCAGTTGTATCATATGGTGTAATTGTTTAATTCGAAATGAATAAATAAAAAAGTTCCCTCACCCTATAGTTGTCCATGAGAACACCTAACCAGGGCTTGATGGACTTCATAACATCCTGAAGCAGATGCTTCTCAACCTCAGAGCCATCATTGAATGTCAGATTCCCAACATGGATGGAACGTCGAACGTCTGGTAGTGTTACAAATGCAGAAAAATACTCCTGATCAGGAGGTTCCTGTTTAGAGAAGACACAGAATAAGACGCTATGCATTCAAACATGATGTATACAGACTGAATGCAGAAGAGGAGAATGGGTGTCATGTGTTTGCTTGAAAGAAGTGCCTAAACTGAACTGTGTGTGTCTCCTGGTACCTGACACTGCATGTAGTTGAAATAGTTTGTGCAACCAGTGGCGTTTTGATAGAAGGAGGGATAAGGAACAACATCACCATTCAGTAAGCTGTCAAACACCTAACGAAGAGAGAGAGAGGGGAAAAGATGATGATTTAGAGTTATACAAACAGATACTAAAAC